>NW_008751838.1:196867-227519 GCF_000715545.1 Opisthorchis viverrini
CCTCCTGGATCGTCTTTGGATGAGTCGGGCACACCAGTCACGTTTCTCAAGAGTAAACACGTCGCTGTTCAGATATAGCCGTTGTCTTGCGTTCAACGCTTTAGTCCTTTGAACGACACTACTTTTTTACGCGCGACTCAAGATAATTGTTGATACCTTACATGTGTTTCCCATTTTGAAACACGTTCGTTGTACGACTTAGCCACATCAAGTTTCCTCAAAACGTCCGATGCAATTCTCTTCTGAAAAAAAACTCTAGTTCAAACATGTCTAAAAGAAGGTAGAGATGACTTTTCTCTGAATTTAGTCACTTGCTGTAACACATTTATTCAAATCTCAGATCAGTTAAAGCTTTTTAGCAAGAACTCTACAAGCAACAAACCTGAAGAGGCCCTAACAATGTCCTGAAGCGCAAACGTCGAAAGAAGACACGTAGAACAATTTTTGTGTTCATATGGAAAGTGCATTTCGTTCCTAAATTTCAGATTCGGCACTAGAAAAAAACCGAAATAGAATTGTAAATTTACGTTGAGATGAGTACAGTTAAGGTGGTTTTTAGTGTAAACAGTCTAAGCTGCAATACACTTGAACGGTTTATAGCCTACTATTTTAAATTTCACCTAGCCGATCTTGCGGTTGTATTTCTTTTCTGAATATCTTAGTATGTTAGAGCTTCTGGAGTTGTAGCGTTTGTAGATATACACCAGAATGATTGCATGCGTTTTCTTATTTATTTACACTTTGAATTGCACAATCAGGGTGTACGTCTCACACACTCCTTTCTGAGCAGCAACGTCATCTATGATGCTACGATTTACACAATTTGTAACATATATTATGTAACGACTAGCAAAGACATAAACACCGATGGCTGAATGAAATTAATTCTACGCCACTTATGACATCGACAAATCTGATAAATATTATACTGTTTATATTTAAAACAATCAAGTGACTGCTCAGTTTACAGAAGGTGGGTTTTAATTGAATTTAGTATTTGAACACAGAGTTAAACAAAATTAATCAAACAAAGTTGCAATCAATCAGCATGGTGATTTAATTATTAGTTCATCTGACGTACAAGGACCTCACATTACCAAAAATAAGCTATACTAATAATTTAGGCAGTCAGCTAATGTGTGAACATAAAACTATTGCCAAATTAGGTGCGATGACTGGTAAACAGTAATTATTTTTTGTAGACTATTCTACAGACTAACACCATGCATCATTGTCAAATACCTTGTAGTACACGATGCCCATGATGATCGAAAAGCAATTTCTTCTAAAATCTTCTTTAAACTGAGCATAATTTCTTTTGAAATCTCAAGGAAAGCAGTGCGTAGAAAAAGGTAAATTTCAGTTCTGTGATTTTTACTAATCGCACGGAAACATTGCCGCTTTATTTGCAACATTTTAAATGGAATTTTTTGTGGACATATAACATCCAAATTTTAACAACGTTTTTTATGCTACGGCCAACATGCCCATGGAAACTTAGCCCCAGATCTAACGAAAATATATGAGAGCTAAAATACAATCCCAAATACCCAGTACACAGATGTCTTGGAGGTAAACTTTAGAATAACCCAACAGAAGTGTACAGTAAAATGGGCACCGTTTCAAAGACAGAGGTAAGTGCATTTAATTGATTAATTTCGTTCCATTCCTTCAAAACGCCATGTTTGAATAGTTACTGGGTTTTACGTTAAACGCTATAACTATCACATGTAATCTTGACATAAGGTAAATCGCAATGTGATTTGAGCGGATTCGGCCCAATATTCTGATTGAGGACATGTGGCTTTGTCCAGAATAAATTTGAGAATAATGCAGACATATACTGGGCTATGATCTGTGTGCATGGGGGTCGTAAAACGTTTTCAAAAATATGCACATGCTAGCAAATATGTTGCTTTTCATATACGAATAGCACACCCAACATCTGGGACTAAATATTACTCCGGGTGGCATTCTAATTATCACTGGAAGACCCCAGTGAGCAGACTGTTTTCTGATTAAGCGTCATTTAGTCAACTTTTTAAGCCTCCACTATTCCATCTGACGCTCACAAATATAGCAAGTCAGACTACTGAGAGTGGTAAGTAAATCATTGATTTCAGGAGCTGTCAACCTAATTCCATCATATTTTTTCTTATAAGGAAACCACCCGCAAAGTTGTTGAAAACCCTTCGACGAACTTGTGATTACTTTCCATGATGAAAATATACTCCGATATCTTGCATATCGTTCCTACTGAAACATAAGACTGCCATGGTGCTGCATATTTAATCGAAGAACGTGATAAACGAGGGACTCTTGTGGAAACCAAACTGACTTTCAAATTGATACACCTGTCCCTCATAAGTTATTTTACACATGCGGATACCAAGAATTGAGGTTCTATTTCAAATACTGTATTAGATACCGTATGCCGAATACTCAATTAATAGAATGTTGGTCCAGGTTGGTTTTTGAAAATAAACAAGAAATGTTCACACATACCAAAGGCGCACTATTTGCTAACAACGTTTGCTCAAAGGATGCATATCACACATAATGATTTTTACCACTAGTTATGCCTAAAATTCTCTCTAGAAACATGTTAATAATATGGTAGCTCAAGGCATCCGCCACGAGGTTATACATCACTCAGCATCGATCACGCAGAATAAGCAGCTTTCTTCTTCATGATTCAAACCATTCCTCAATGTGATTTTCTAAAGCCGAATAGAAAAAATTTCATTTAATTAACCTGGCCGTCTAGCCGGAGTCAGGATGGCTCCAACTGCGCTTTCGTGCGCCATAGTAAGTAAATTAAATCAGGTGACAAATAGAGATAGATAATAATCTGTTTCATATTTGCAAACATCATGGCTTTTTAAAACTTTTTAGTCCTCTATTTTGACCCTAGCTGATTAAATCAGTAAACATTATGTACGAAGTCAGTAAGCGAACATGATATGATATTGTCTGCCGCAGATGCCGCTCCTTATAAGTCTGCCTAGTCGTTGTGTTATGGGTTTAAACATGCACAAAACCTGATTGGCATGGAATGGATTGCATTTTGAGATGCAGATTTTACCCAGTGGGCAATAACTTCAAATGTTCGATAATGAGATTGCCTTTGGGACAGCAGGTTAGGTTAGTACCTAAGGTATCCAAGAATTCCCATCAAGTGACCAATAAATCTGTGTGTTTTGATTTTAAATTATGCCATATTTGCACGCATCCTGATAACATCTTCATTTTCATTGAAAGCAACATCGAGAGAGAACGCAGCTGCGCTGCTGCCTTCCTATCGCACCCAGTAAATTCGCTGTAGGCCCATAATAAATTTTAAAACGGAATGCAGCAGAAATAGGAACTAAAGCTGGAAACATTCCCCAGAATTCCTCTAGACATTCTAAATTGAACGTTTTAGCACAAAAACTACCAAAGTCTATAAGGCGTTTTGGCTAAGCAAAGGAGAATTCAGGTTAGCTTCTCTTAGCGGGCGCAAACCACGGCTCTTACCAACCCATAATTCATTCTGCTGCATCACAATCTATCCGGCTTTCGCTTTCTGACACTATAACATAGGTACGAAGAACTGCGCTGGTCATGTTAAGAAGTGATTTAGTGCACATGGCATGTGGTCAGCGAAAAAATCTTTGCAGCCTTAATGCATGCTTCAAGAAGACATGCTCTATCACTGAGAGCTTCTCTATATTACCTTAGTTAACTTATCATCAACTTGAGGCTGACACACTATAGCATCTTCGGCAAAAGCCCAGGGTCATTTTAGACCTAACGTTAGACGCTGAAAAAGACAACCTAAGCTGTAGTTTCACAAACTGACTTTTTGGAACTACAAATGGTGCAACTTGGCATGCACAGCTATGGGTATGGATATGGGTCGGCTTGCGGAATCCGCCAGACCCCTGTCATATCCAAAGAAATTTCCAACACTTAAGTGTTTCATAACCCACCGATGGAACCACTTGACTTCCAAAATGCCACTTACGGGACTTTAAGGCCTGCAATTTACTAAAATAACTGACATACAGATGGATTGCTTCATTTTGCTCGAATGAAGAATGGTTGCGCTTTTTGCTTCTTCTTAAAATCACAAAAATATTGTCTGAGCAAATGAGGTTGAAAAGATTTTTCCTTAGGAGTGTTCTAGACAATGGGATTTTGAACATTTCTAGTGCTTTCAAATCGGTAATGTCACTAAACAAAAACATTTTTTCCAAAATCTGTTATTTTTAGGAAAACGTATAGAACTATCCCCGTACACTTTCATGGCATATCGGGTAGGAATGCAAACATTGCATGGTAGTAGTGAAACTATTCAACATAACCGACTGCCTGATCATCAGGAAGAACTGACTGCTTGACACTCTTGAGGATAAGGATGAGCATACACACAACATATATCAAATTTCACCGATTTGATCCTGGCACTTTTGTCTTAGCTATAAACCCGCCTGGTGAATTTGTGTCCCACCTGTACGCAACTTGCCGGGCTGACGTAGAGTGCTTGGTTACAACCAGAGCAAGGTTTATTACTCTGAGCTTGCCAGATACTGCCAGCACGCCCCAAAATGTGCCCGCATCCAGATTAGTTGACATGGTCTGCGCGGTCCATGTTGATGCAAACAGATTAGAAAACTTTATCCATGGGCGATGCGAGCAGATGTTAGTTAGGAGCAGCAGCTCCGAGAAGCTGGAGTTTCAAATGACATTTGTGCATTCTCAAAGCAAATAGAGGCTACAAAGTTGCCGGTTATAATGGTCTTGAACTTTTTCGGACATACTTTACGGGCACAAGTATTAGTTCTAATTTTCAACCACAACGCGAGTAGTGAGCAGGCCACTAAAACTGCGAAGAAGGTTTTTGTAATCTTCGAACAATACCGGGTTGACCAGTAACCAGACTGTTTTGGACTAAGCGTTGTTTCCTCAACTTCTACCAACATCCACAAATTTCTCTTGCACGCACCAATTAAGCAAGCCAAACTACTGACAGTGGTATGTGATATAACAAATGCTAAGACAGAAAGGAAATTGGTCGAGATTGGGTTTGAAAAAATATTTACCCCTCGGAGGCTGAGTAGTGACGTATTTTGCTGAAACACATAAAATGTCAAAGATATGGGGTCTTTTCGAATGCTGTTTATTTTTTAACGTTTTGGCTTATTCACATTTGTGTTTTATTCTTTTTGAACACAGAGCACGCAGTCCATAAATTAATAGCATTTGGCTGGCCATTGTACGATGGCTTTATGTGGTGAACTCATAAGTTAGAGCATCAAAGTTTACACAAGCAAACATGTCATACCAATAACACGACTTCGCTGCTTTTGACGCTTTCGCCAAATAGTCATCCAAAAGTAGTTTCTATTGTCACCACAAAATTGTGGTTTTCAGCATTGAAGCAAATTATCACTTTATCAATTAGGTTCTCATCATTGAATGGGTGACGTGGTATTAGTCTGAAAAAGCAACTGAAGTGGCAAACACCCACACAATTGACATCGGATACCGCAAACTCATGTGATTTAATTGAAAACGCGAATGACCTTAATTTGAGGATGGATTTTTGTTTTTTGCTAGCAGTATCCTGTATTTTTATTACAACTTATGGACTGTTCACCTTGTCCAACCGCTATGCGGTTTTAAGTATTATAGCGATAACACCTGCTAAATTTTGTGAATTACTCTTCAACTCGTTCACCAAAATATTTATATGTGATACTACACTACTAACTTTTAGCTATCAGCGAAACATATTCCCATATTCACTTGCATTTCAGCAGTGACAATACAACCTCAGCTTATCTGCTGGAGTATACTTTGGGCTCGTTACTTTTAAAGATGAGGTAATTGCAGGATGATATTTTTGCTGAAAAACGTCGTCTACCATGTGTCAATCCAATACCACGGTCTCCATAATGGAGCATGCAATCAACTCAAAATATCCATTGATCTAGGTGTTATAAACTAATTTGATTGCAGAGTCATAATCAGTTATTGGGAAACTGTGTCAATCTAAGGCATGAACAAATGCCTTTTCATAAAAGATGACACTTCAACAAACGCCGACGTAGGATTTCTTCAGCAATTGAATGTTTTGTGTAGATATCATCATAATAAACAAAAATCGGCCTAAAATTGGTTTGTTACACCTTTTGAAAGACTGCGAATTTCCACTTTTTTGTCTGGAAGATCGAAATTGTGTAAACCGAGGGCGTCAATGACGTGTCGGAAAAACGGAAAAGACAGGACAGGTCCATCAACCGGAAAAAGATATTTTCCAGTAAAACAGACTTTTTATTTCGAAACATTTTGTTGCAAAACGATACAATGAGCAGGAAACCGATAAAACACTGACAAAAAGAGAATTGTGCTTCTGGTTTAGTTTAGGTAAATTCTTCGGTAGAATGCGCTAATTACACTGATATATTAGTACATATAATAAAAATTAAATCAGACTCGCTAAAAGTGCATGAATTCAATTGCTCCAAGACAAAGTAATCTACAAATGAATTCCATAAACCTTTTTAGTGGACGGCCTAGGTTGCAACTTTTATGCTAGCTAATAAGCCGTTGATGTTTTAGATGGTAAATTTTCATTACAGTTTGATAGCGTGTTGTCGGTCAAACTGCAGAATTGAACAATTGGCTGATTTTCGTTTACGCTTAGTTTAGGTTTTTTAAGTTTGCATTGTTGCCCTTAGAGCAGCAGTAAAGTAAGCGCTAAATTTGGAGATTTGAGTCCGGGTTGCAGTTTTCTGCCGACCACAACGCTATGATGCTCTACGAGGCTTTCGCAGTGGCCCCTAATCTGAAGCGAAAACAGTCATCCAGGGACGCACTGAGATAGATACGTAGATCAGCTGTGTGAGACTCTGCAGAGACTGTTAGGTAAGTGCAGAAGTTTCCTCACAAAGTTTTAGCCTAAAAATGGCAGCTGTTCCATTATCCAACAGCGAGATTCAAGACGACAGTTTGTTTTGGCAATTTTGCAGTAATTTGGCAATTAAAAATACAGAAGCAACGCAGTCACCCGTTTTACCAAGGGAAATGATTAACATAGATAAAGTGTTTGGGTTTGCGCCTTGGTTGTTTCTATCAGAGAAAATTTCAGAATATGCCACGTTTTTCTTAAGTCGATTGTATTCTGATGTTCTAATCGGCTTGATTAGTGATTTCTTTCTTCCTACATCTTCGAATTTCCAGAAGTTATCGTACTTAATTAATTTTCCCAAATAGTATGTCGATTCTTCCGTGCCCTAACAAAACACGTCCAAAAATGCTTTTCCCAATTATGAAAACTATTATGAAAAATTAATGGGAGGCATCTGCGCCTAGTTATTGCCCAATTTTTGCTCATCGTTTATCTCCCATATTATGGCTTCACGATTACCGAGCTTACTGCATCTTTCAAGCCATTACGTGTTGGAGACTCCGCTAGAGAGTTTCCGATCTTTCCTCACTTATAAACGTTTGTTTCATATGGAGCACATCAACGTGCGCTTGTATCTTAGCAAAATGTCAATAACTGACATGCAACCTTATTTTTTCAAGTTAGTCTACAGTAATCCAAAGAAAATTTGAAAAACCAACATTGCACTACCACAAATGTTTCGCCGAAATGCTCAGCAACTATCCTTGTGCCAGAATATGGCTTGAGATTTCAAGGACTGAAAGGTCTGAAGTTCTCCGACCATTTCTGTTACCTACTTTTTAATTTCACAAATTATGCTTCATTTTGGATCTGCCTAAGCAAACTTACAATTGGTTGTCAATTGGCATAATTACATCTACACTAATCGTTTTAAATATCTTGACATTGATTTCTTCTTTTATTTGGTGAAATGTTTGTCATAGATCATGTGTAGGAATTGAACAACCGAAATACTGCGTTTTGGCGTGATCAGTGCACACACTTAGATTGTGATTGTTCTATTTAATCGAAGACCCACTCATGGCCAATAAATCTTACCCTTTGGGTATAAAGCTCTTATTCGCACCTATGTGTCCTTATGTTCCGTACCGAAAAATTACCATGTCTTATTTGTCTTGTATTTCTAGAGCAACGGGGTACAACTGAGAGCCTGGAAGCCTGATACTTCATGCCTAGACCAACAAACGGTGATAACATCGTGTTTCAAACTTTATGTATAACACAAAATTAATTCGTTCTAGTTTCTGTTTTGATAGCAATCTTCAGTCAGCCCGAAGCATTCCATCATTTTTGTTGAACAACTGAGATGAAGGCTCGAACATTTCGCTCCGAGAGGTTAACATTTAACATCCTTCCACCAAGTTCCTATCACGTGTTGTCATGATAAATTTGTCCTATGTATTTCCCATATCTCTCACAACTTCCATGAATTCGCACTTCACAAGACCTTCTCAATTCGTTCTCACCTGATATTTAGGTGATCTGCCTCCTTATGGTCAATCAAGAAAACTACCTGGAACTATTTACTTGAACGAAGCTACTCACAAAGCTGCCGAAAACTCTGCGACGGCCCACAAGCGTGTTCGACCATCTTGAAAGACCATCAGTTAGGTGACGTCTGGGCAGCGCATTTAGATGAAGAATAACATAAGCGAGAGATTTAACGGTCTCCTGCGAAAAACTCACTTGGTATGCAAGTGTTTACTTGCAGAGGTCTGTCAAATATGGGTTCAAGTCGAACGGTTGACGGCATTTATGGGGCTCAGCCTACCTGACTAGCCCGAGGAGGGTAAAACCGGTTGTGGGTTGTCCGAATGTATTCAGCAAACTTGCCAGTGATTCACTCTACGAAAATAAAGTAAGACACCTCGATTATCGTACAAACTGAAACACATGGTGGCCCCCGTACAACACAGTGATTCAGTTCATGTGGTTGAAAGACACCATAAACGAGAAAATCTGCTGGGATTCGGGTAAGCCTCCGGTGGAAACCGAATTAATATGCCAGTTAGTGAGCTGGGGAAAGCGTTGTCGTTCAGGCGCAAACTAACTGACTCAAAGGTTCGTGGTTTAAATCCAAACTCCGTTTCTCGACTGCTTTTTCCAGAACGTTACCCAACTCTCGTGCCTCATGAGGTTATGCTGGTTTTACAAAACACCCAACATAGAAGCTGAGCGAACTATCGAAACACAATCGGAAATATTTGGCCGCAACAATGCCCAATGTGTAAGAAACTAAAGAGGGAAGTCTCATCCCAAATAATTTGTCCATCAGCTTGTGATATTTTGGTGGATAATGGTGGTCCATGGTTCGAAACCAAACTCCTGGTATCTCAACTGCTCTTGCAAGGCTTGTGCTTCATTTGATGGCACAGCAACTACGCATCGCAAGATATTTGGAGCCCAACGATTCTCAGCCTTCCTTCCCGCCCCGTGATCAGTACCGCTGCACCCAATTTGAAACAAAAAATATCCCCTACAGACTCTCGTGCATTTATAGTCCAAAGAATTACATTTAGCTCATGCCCTGACCTGTTAAAAAACCTGTGGTGTATTAGCAGGCAACGCAGTGAGTGTCAAGCCCTCCACCCCGTAAAAATTTCCCTAAATTTGTTTTATGCGAGTGCAGTAGAGTCCGGTAGCACTGAGGCACCACAACTCTTCGGATATCTCTGCCGGTTGTAAAACCAGGTGATTATAACATAATACTCATAATTTAATCTTCAGCCCTTCACGGACTGCATCTTCGTGTGTTCCAAACAGTCCTAGTTAGAGTCAAAAACACAAGAAATCAATAGGAAGCGATTTCAATTCACTGCTCAAACGTTGGACATCTAAATGCCTATCCTAATGGAAAAACCCTATTTATAGGGTTTCACGCCTCTCCATTTTCATTACGCTTAATCTACAACATTCAGAGTAGAAACCGACTGCGTTTGAAACCAGAAAAATTCATATCAATTCTGTCACTTTTGGTTTAACGTCAATAATGACATTTTGTGCTTTGAGCGGTCAAATGATCCTCTGCTAAAAACAAAACAGGTTACATAGACAACGGAAGCATTTGTGATTCAAATATATTTAAGTATAAAGAAAACCTTCAGCAGTTTTAGGGTCGTGAAGGAAAAACGTACTGGGCTCAGTGTGAACAAAATTGCGACAAATAGCTCTACGAAGTACCTCCTGGATTAGTAGGGCAATACTTCGAGTAGCTCGGTGCTCTGCGATAATCGCGATGCTCCTCGTAATCTTACGGCACAAAAAGGAGCGTATAGTGGAGTCCTCAGTCCTCTGAAAAATACACCTCGTTTTTTATAATGACACCATTCCTCTGGCGGAGGGATTATGGTGGCGTTTGTCAATATCAAAGAAATTTACGAATCGAAAATTGCGTCATTGTTGAGTCTCACGTTTTACTGCCAGTGAAAGGAAGAAGGCCATTGCTGCGGAGTTTTTATTGGAGAAACACCAACTGAAAATTTACAGACTATTGGACAGGGAAGCAAAACTCTTTCATGCATTTTATTTACAAATACTGAATATCGATCTACCTCAACACGTCCTCCCTAACTTCCCTGGATATTCATTCGCTAATACTCAAGTAAAAGGAAGTGTTACAAATCGACCCCACAAATTCCGTAATAGAGCTTCCTTTTCAAGAGACGCGGAGCGGAATTACGAAAAAACGTATTATTCGCGTGCCTCATCAGTAGCATCCAGCGTTACGCCTGCAGTTGACTGCAATATTTTAATTGGTGAAATAAATTTGCGCAAAGTGCAATGGTTTTGGGGTGTAAAAGAGCAGGATTCTCTGAGGTGAGATGATTACTTTTGATGGCTACTTGGCAACTTGGAGGCAACTTGGAGTTTAACCAGAGCTATGCATTTACCTGCATCGATCACAGGAAGAATATATGTGTAAAAAGCAAACCTTGTCACTGAAACTGTTTTTCAATTCATTAGAGGAAAACGCTGGAGGTAAGCGGTGATAGTTTGGCGCGCTTTCAATGGTGGGGATGGGCGCTATTTTACTTTTGCATCGAACATCTGAACTTCTATTCTATCATTGTGCGCAAAAAATTAACGCGTCCACCATTTTTTTGTAAATGAGAAACACAATAAGATGTCCCAAAGTATTTGGCAGTGTAATCTTTTGAGTTTCAGGCTACGAAGAACCAAGAATCGCATTCGCATTTGTGCCAAAAAATCACAGAAAGGACAATCCTAAAATTCAGTCCGAATATGATAGCCGTGGAGCAGGCTACTTTCATCATCAAAACGCCTATAAAATTTCGTTTTCAAGCTGAGCCTTGAAGGCGCTAATTATTTGGAACATTTATTCCATCCATAAATTTCATCGTTCCTGCGACAATCGACATGGATATTTTGCCTACAGTTTTCTCACGATAGATTTGGGAACTTCAGGCTCTTCTTTCATCCAAATAGCATGCAGAATGGCTTTTTGAAAAGCTGTTTAAATCAAAGCGTTTCGGTCGAGAATTCCAGGGTGAAATGTGATCAAAGTTGCCTTAGAATTTAAGAAACTCTCCTGGTTTCATGCTGGTTGAAAGACCACCTCTCTGGTGCCTGACAATCCGCATAGATGCCGTGTAACTGGGCTTCAAATAGCGGCTTTTATCTTGAGCTCATAAACCGGCAACTAATGTTTGCCTCCCGTAGATCCACTAGTAAAGCCAACAAAAATTTGACATGAAATTACGCGCTGAGTTGTGTTAACTTATATGCTCAGTAGTGTGGAATTTTCACCCACGTTTGTTCACATGACCATTAAATAAAACTTTTCACTGCGGTGAGTTTCAGATGACTGATTAGAATGAAGTTCCCATCAAGCGTGGATATTTTTGCTCCATTTTGAAATATATTGTTAGCTTGTCTGAAGTTTCGCTTGCCGTTGGTTTGCGCTACTTCAGTTGTTCTGTCACTAGAACAATCTGGGGGTTTTCTTTTTCAATCAGAACAGGATTGCCGATTGCGTGAAGACGTGAGCAAATGTCTTGACCACTGTTGACCGGCAATCCTAGTGGTTGAGTTTTTGGCTAATCTACGATACGGCCGACCACACGCAGATTCGCTAATAACGCATAAAAGTGGTCACATCGATTGGTGAGGAAATATATATATATATTAGGAAACAAGACGGCTGACGTTATTCCAAGTTAGTTTTCGAATATTTTCCTTAGATTAGAAATGATGACTTTGATACAAGATGTGGCGTCTGAATAAATCATTGGCGTTACCTGAATGCAACTAGCACGTAACATTATTCTACATATATTATAAATGCCGGGTGGAGCGTTCACGGTGGCTGCTGGGATTGATGGGTTGGGGGGGTGCGGGATAATGCAGAATCACAGAAAAACCCTGATTCCTATTTCGGTAACCGTCTCGGGTTGCCAGTATGTGGCTGACATGTATAGGAGCGTTCTATTTTACTTTAGGATCTGTCTACAATCAACAAACCTGAATATTAGTTTCACTCCATATTTGTCTAAATTGAGGTTTAACAACCAACCTGCCAATAAACTAATCCAAACATCCTAGCATAAATTTGTAAACAAAACGCGGAATATTCTTCCAATTTATTGCAAGTCTACTAGAGATGATTACCGAGGCTCCTTCGTAAGCCAGGTGAACTCTAAAGGGGCATTCTGTATGACACCCGATGTGATTGTGGTTCAGTCGCATAAAAACTAGGTCTTAGAATGAAACAGCTCATTCGGCTTCTTATTCTGTCTTTGGTCATTTACATGACAGATTCACCATAAATTGCAGTCGGTTTCAAACTATTAACAAACTATGAGTAACACGAAACATGTACACATTCAGACGACGAGTAGAAATAGGATTCAAAAAGTGGTACACAAGAAACTTGCTAATGCGTGAAATGTGGTACAGAAAATTTATAAGAGATACGTGGGAACCTTCTGAAATTCATTTATTTGTTTCCCCAATAATGGTGAATTGGATGTACAATTGTATCTGTTTCTCGATGAAGATAGATTAAATTATGGAGGGAAATGGTTGCTGAACATTTTTTGCAGGATCATGAAGTCTTGAAAAACAGTATTTATAAATCCTGACAGCCGCGGATCTACGTAATGTTCTGGGCGTATTATGATGAAAGCAAATTTACGAGGAAACATTAAAGAAGTAACATATTATAGTTTAAGCATGGTTTACTTTAAAAATCTGAAGGCTTTACCGGAATAATGAGTGAGCGATTTTTAGGACTTAATAAATAGTATTGGTTTTGTTGCAGACGTATCTCTGTGTTTTTCTGTTCTGAGCAAACTGAGAAGAACTATTTGACTTCCGTATTCATGAAATAACGTCCTCCAGGTTTCCTGTAATTAAACCTGTTAACTGTTTCCGTCGAGGAAATCTCAAGTATTTTATTCTATTTGCAACGTGTTCTAGAACATAAGCGCCCTCCCGGTGACAAGCCTACAATTGCGATGAATTTGTCATAATTCATATGAAGAAACAAGCATCTTTGGTTGAGTCCGCATCGTGCAATGCTCCATGAATGCCCCTCAATCTCGCCAATGCGGGAAATATATCCACGATTAATGTGTTGATTTTCCTGGTTTGTGCTGCTCAATGTGTCCAAAAAATCATCGTGGTTGATGATAACGGCAACCGAAAATTTGTACACTGTATTTAGGGAAATATGCCAACGTCATTCCAAAGTTTGATCTTAGACTTGGACATCAGTCATGCTGCATGTGTAAATCCACCATGGCCATTTTTGTTTTTTTCCACAGTTTTACGAGAATGTACCGATTTTTTTCTTTAGAATCTATTCAATTAGCTAGGATCAGGACACCAGCGATGTTAATCAGATGGCCTAACGTCTTAGTGGTCGTCAATACCGCAAACAACTAGGCATTTCTGCGAGTGTAATGTAGGTCAAAATGCAGTTTCAGGTTGATTCTAATTGACGGAATATTTGGCTAGGGTTTACGATGTCTATGCATCGGTGAATTACCTAAAATCTTGTACAGTCTTGCTTGTTCGATATATTTATAGTAAAGCATCAGGTGGTGTGGTGCTATGCATTTTATGGGCCAGAAGTGGTAAATGTTTGAAAAGAGAAAACTCTGTTATGTAGCTAATTTGTTGATACATTTTAGATTTCATTTTCAACCAAATTCTACCGATGATTTTTGAGCAAATTCCATTTGGTGTTACCGCATTTCCGCATAGCGGAATACACGGACGGTGTTCTTATTTGCAAACTTGCAACTACGGATCCTTTCATTTGGTTTTCATTTTTCTAGCACAATCAAGATATGATAATTGTGTAAATGCGATAGCGCGTGTTGCTGATGTTTGTAAGCCTTCGTTGAACCAGAGGATGTAGGTGTTGTATAGAACGAAATTCCATGCAAAACAAATTAATCGTCTGTTGTCAGATTTAATCGCGCGAGATGTTGAAACAAATCCCCATCGGGCAACATTTCTATCACAGATATGAAAGCCAATATGAAAAGCAAGCAAATTGAATTCCATAGAACTTTCACCACAGTGCTGTGTGCAATTCCACACGGATTTAGCATTACCGCTTGTATTCAGGGGCTGATGGGCCCGGAAATCCCATCCCACGCAAGATTGGCTGAAATGTCGGAACGCTTTCCTCTCCGGCTTTGAGTCTAGATCTGATTGTTGAGAGTCTGGGCACAACAGCCAATCATGACCCGTTATTGACCGAATGCAGGTCGCCAATGGCCTACCCAGAACGCGTCAGATTTTTCAGAAATTTTTCCGCTTATGCTATATACATGAAGCGCTGTACAAATGTTCTTGAATTTGTTTTAAGCGGTACTATACCTTGTGCAATTTTGGCGGTTATTTTGAGTTAAACTCCAGCTTGAGAGGCTCAGACAGAGAACGAAGCTGGAAATATACTGTTATTAATCACAGGTGACCACGTCCCAGTTCAACATTAGTTGTACATACACCATTGTCTTGGTGAGTTGCTCGAAAGAGCACTGCCGAATTTTCTCCCAAGCGGTTCTGTCTACGTTTGGTACTCTGAAGGCGTTGCCAATCGGTCATTTCAGTCCCGCACAGTTTGGACCCACTCAAAGCCAATACCTTAGAGGGCAATTGAGGCATCTCCAATTTTGTTCAGGACTTGACTCAGGGGAGTGAATATTTTTAAAATTAATCCATCTTGTTCTATACACAGGAGTACATCGTTGAGGAATTTCGGGTAAACAAAATCTGCCAGTAATTGTTAAGCAACGTAATCAACCATTTTCCCCTGCTTTTCAAGATGTATTCAGAGTAAATTTAATATGCCAATGACTTCGGGCTAAACGTTACTACTTAAAATACGGTCAAAAGCAAGAAACCGGATGGGAATCGAAGAAAGTCTGCTCTCTCATTTGCATACAAATTTGGTTTGTGTAGTATATTACGTAAGTACCTTTCGTTTCCGTTTGCACTACTCTCAATATCGGGGTCAAAGACTCGTCAAGCATTAAACACGCAATCTCTAAAAAATAACCAAAAATGTTTGAGAGTAGAAGTGAGCGCCCCGCCATTTCTACATTAATTTTTGTGACCAGAAAAATCTGGTAAAATCGTGCTTACAAGATGTGTTGAGTCCTAACCAACCCCAGAACATGATTATTGGATTGCCTTCAAAATTTCAAGTCGAAAGTAGCTACATCAACTTTTACCTGGGCCTTGATTTTTTCTTCAGTCTTACTTTAATTTTCCGCCCGNAGTCTTACTTAAATTTGCCGCCAGGAGAACATTTATCAATTCACAAAAACAAAGGTGGAATATGAGTTGTCAAAACAATTCGATGTGCAAATAACTAAGCCGCTTGTCAAAAAGGATTTATATATTTGTTTTCCTGCGAAATTCAAGTAAGAGGTGCAAAAAACTACTGCAGCAGATAAATGTCACATGCAGTAAATCAGAAATACTCTTCACAATTTCACTAAACCTAAACGAACGCCAGCAATTCTCGGTGTTTCTCACAACATAGCTCACCAAATCTGGATCGTGGCTGGCCAAGACGGGATCCTGAACGAAAGCCTAATGAGTTGTCTCAGAAGTAACTTGTGCAGCGTTAAAAATAAACCTCAAATATTGAAATCATTTGCATAAAGCACTTCTTATTATGACGTGGATCAGACTTGATTATCTTCGCATCAAGTTGACTTACAAAGATTTAACCGACAGACTTATGGACAGTTTTAGGGCATCGACAACAAAATGTTGCATGTTGAACTCCTTCCACGAAAAAGCCTGCGTATGTCAAACCGAACCTCAAAAATATTTCTTCAACCAGAAGTTTTCTTTAAAGAATTAGGTGACTAGCACATGTCGGATTTCAGATGACGATATCTTGCGAGGCTGTTGCAACAGTGGGACAACTTCTGTTCACAAATTTAATATCAGCAGTTCTAGTGCTAAGATTTTGCGATTATAGGTCCATACACTCGTACAAACAGAACTTCAGGTGATTTGTATAACCTTGTTATGAACTCTATTACGAGAAAGATGCTTAAGGCACGTCACAACCAGGCACATTTCATAACACTTTTTTAAGACTTTGTCAACCACGCGATCTTGCTCACCTATGAGCAGCATTACATGCAATGTTGTTCAAATGATATTCTCCATTTGGAAGGCGATGGAGCAGTAGATTTGAAGCATACTTATAGATCACAATGTGTTTATCATCTGCCGGATGACAATTATTGTACTATCAGTGCAATAACTTGCTTTGGATATAACTCCTTCTTATGTTGCATGTGATATTCCACTCTTCTCCTGTTGGTAATGTGATCAAATTCGTGTATGAGCTGGTTTTTTTACTTACAATTATTTGCGAAAACAAACAACCGGTCGGTGTGATACCAGGAGCAGATATGATGGAAGACAAAGTTTAATTGAGGGATGTAAAACCTGATTTGGTCTGCTAAGCGGTTTGAACGTGAGCTAATTCAGTGAAATTAGGCAGGCATGTGCGACCGAGTTAGGCTATAAATTGCCAGGAGGGTGATCAATTAGGCATTACAAAACACGATGATGTCGATATTGTCCCTTGAAAATACTGTAACTATTGTACTGCTCGTTATTTTTTGCTCCGGTAAGTACACTTTGAAAGAACATAATTCTTGAATGCTTGGTATATATACAGATAGTAATTTAGTTGTACCGCACACGAAAAAAATCCAAAACCCCCAACAATATGTTAAACACCAAATACTGCTGAACCCGCGTTGAGACAAAAATCAATCAGTTTAATATTGCTTTCAAGGTTATTCAACCTACTTGCCTGAAACTAAATGACACTTTCGTTTAGAAATTACACTGATCTGCATGGCAATGTAGTTACGAGGCAAACTCTCCAAACCTAGGTGACCGGATCAAACGCACATGCAATCTAGGCACTCTGAGATTGCACCTAAGAAATTCTCAGTCCTTAAAAAATCTCTATAAATGTGAGCAGTTTATTTGCTAAAACATATGCAGAAAACAAAACCTGTCCAATAAGTACTTACTATTTAAAAGTCAGTTTTGACAGTTCCACAAGAGTCTTTAAATACAATTCTTTACTGCTCGAAGAGCCTTGAATTATTTGCAAGAAGTACATTTTTACTTACGTGCGTATGACGACATGATACTACATGCAGCGGTAAGCTACTCCCTCAAAACTGTATCCTTTGGCAACATTTAAGTGAAAACATACTCAGAAACAGGTATGTATAGAGCGCAAATGGTTAACCAAAGTTATCTGAATGCTGATTTTAAATGTAGAAATTAATATGAACGGTAGTTGTTTTGCATCCAACAGACAAGCACCGGATTGCTGGATACGCTCATGTCGTGCTTGAATTGTACTTGTAGATTTGTACACTAATTAGTTTTGACGTGCAGTGTATAAGAAATTAGCCGGAAACTTTTGCCCAAATTATCAAAATTCTTATTGATTTTAAAACGAATAAATCTTTACTTATGAATTATCTTGTCACAAGTTACAATTGTTAATAAAAACGTTTAGGAAATTATTTTGCCTTTGTTTGCTTTTGTTAAATCGTCGAATGAAGCTAAAATTTAAACCATCCACATATTTTGGTGTATTAGGTAGTATTGTTCTGCACTGCGAGTGTAAAACAGAAATTAATGCTTAAACAAACACTAGGTAAACATAGAAGTTGTTTGTTGATATGTGTTTTTGTTCTTTTTCCTGGGCATTTTTTTCAAGCCGAAAAATGTTTCACGCAAGGTAACATTTAGTTTTCTGTGGAGTACTGTACTGTGGTGTTACTGTGAAGTAATTACGGCATATAAGAATAGCTGCGTTCTAAAACCTCAAGGTATAAACCAGGATAAGTAACATCATAAATTAGCAATTTAATTACGGCATATAAGAATAGCTGCGTTCATAAACCTCAAGGTATAGACCAGGATAATTAACATCATAAATTGGCAATTCTAATCGTACGAAAGTTCTTTACAAAAATTGACTTGTTGTTTTGGTAATTCATTTAGACTTGATATCTTAGGTCAGAAATCTAGTTACCGTTTGGCTACTTTAACAGCAGAAATTACTTTCAACCCTATAGCACAGGGTTGGATGGAATAAAATATTTTGGAATCTAAATGACGTTTGCCAAACATCCAAAATTAAAGAGAAAGTGGGTAAGTTTTATTAGAGGGACCTAAATAACTGACGCCTTATTTATAATTTTGACTTACTACGTCAGCTAATTGTTTGCCATTGTCAAAATTTTCAACTTTAGAGGTGGATATTGCAGAAACTCGTAAGCGCCTGTGGCAAACGCCAGGATACTTTTCGCAGTATACAGTTTGCCATGTGTGGGGAAAATTTATGCGACACAAAATATATACCGCAGTTCTAGGTTATATCTGCCCCAAAAGTCAATGAATTTTTGAGATTCCACCGTTAACTACTGTGTTATAAACCTAAACATCCCGCTATATTGCATTATATTGTTCACTAATCATATTGTGGTATGCTATCTTCCATTCAAAAATAGCGAGTACGTATTATTTACTTATTCAGTCAAAACAGCACTGTATTAGTGCACTTATACGTATTATCACAAGGGATCTAACTAAAGTCAAATTTTTCCCACTCAAGAAGCTCTTAAATGTTTCAATTAATACGCTTTCTTTCTTTTTTGAACTTGCAAGTAAAATCATGTGTAGACGCAGGTGTGCTTCTCCTAATTCAATATGTTTAAAAGTTTTCACATAATATCACCCCGCTTATGTTAAAAATTTTATTTAAAGTATTCGCCCGGTTTTTTGAGTGAACTCTGCAATTCTATCAAACACAAGCGACAGAAACTGGAAACATTACATTAGAGGAAATGGACTTATTTTTTACAAGTTGGACAATGTTACGGTCCTTACAACTTTGCCACTCAACCGTAGATGTTTGTAAAATATATGCTTCAATTTTCTGCTCAAATTTTCTGCTTAACATATGTGAAATTTCATCGTATCCCTGAACACAGTAATCCGTTATCCGATATAATTGGTAACGTACTTGTGTTGCTGTGTTTCTAAGGCCATCCCATTGGATAAACCATCCGGTATTTTATGTGGTTCTGCGAAACATACCGGAAAAATGCATGACAGATAACGCCGGAACTTCAGCTATAACCCACTATGGATAACCACTTTAGCCAAATATATATAATAGGTTTTATTGGCATAAAGAGCCTGAGAAATTATTCAGCTATTCAAAATTTAATGAGGCCGTAAAAACCATTGAATCGATGGGCAAAACGTACTGCTTAACTCACCTCAAACTCAAATATAATGAAGCATTTTTATAACCCTTGTGTTGTGAAAATAGCTTTGCTTCAGTATTTTTGTTGTTGTCTAAAAAGACAAACACTCCAAAAGAAACCGCTTGTTGAAACTGTGCTCTAAACAGACACATGCGTTGATAGTGTATCAAGCCTTATTCAATTAACTTAAGTTATCATTTCCAATTTATCTATTATTTATTTAATTTTTGGATCGCGTATGCACAAATCCCAGCACGTACGTCCAATTCCTGGACTGAATGAATTGCTAGTTATTGAGTCACTCACTTACTAATGTGTGTTTATATCGATGTTATGAATCTAAATAATACATTACACTTAACTTAGCTTGTCAGTATTTCACTTCATATATGTCCCACAAATTGATTATTTCATATAATAAATGCCTACAAGCGCACCCAATAGTAACCTAGTAGATGATATACGGCAGCATTAATCGAGTAACTCAAAATAAGGTGACTGCATTTCACGAGTCATTATTCAATTGTAATTAAAAATGATGACAAGAAAGCCAAAATAATTTGCACTTTGCTATAACCATCAAATTAAATTCTTTAGGCTCTATTTTGCTTCTTGTATGCTAGCATTTTGTGTTGTGCATAATTTATTGCTCATTCTTTGCGGTACGTATTTGAAATGTCATAGCGGACCATGAGTACACACAAAACAAATGATTTCTTGTTTGTCTTCACCACAGTCCTTGAGCTACAAGATCAGTGGCGGTTTTTTACCCTGTCAACAATTAAGAACGTAATTTACATGGTTTCGACATGCGCAAGCAAAAACTGAACAATAAATGCTTCGTCAGCATTGGTTGATAATGTGAATGGAACCGTTTTGTTTCTGCATGCAGTTTGTTATGAAGAGCGATAAAAAAGCTATGGTGTGAAACGTTTCACTTTATATGTAATTTCGATCATATCACCTACGGTACACAAAACAGAACGTTAGTTTATTTTACAGCTAAATCCCGTACTAACAATTTAGATTTATTTTCCACAAAGCGAATCGTGATTAAGTTCATATTTCATTTCAAAGCAGGCGCAAGTTAGCTTAAGATGAACTTTCATAAAAGCCCCAAATTCTCGGAAAACTGTCTTTAAAATACAATCAAGACAAAATACTGATCACTTATTTTCACAGTGCAAGTATTTGTGCTAGATTTTTAATCACCACACTTGAATGCAACATTTAACTCGTTAATTCATCAACGTATTTTTTAATTAATTCCAAATAACTGTGGACCAAAATATAATTTGCATTCTTTTGTGGGTTTCTCACTATTGTAATTTTGCAATACAGCACGTAAGTAAACGTCGTTTTCAACGATTTTTTCGTGATGATGTTGCCTGAAATGCATCTCGGGGTTCCAGCGAATAAATATTTTTGCACTAAGACAGATAAAAATTAAACCCAGCATGTTGTGATTGGGTAAATGCAGAAAAAGTACAAAACGACTTATTTATCATGCGCAGTGGTTCCAAGTGGGTGACATGATTTTAGAAATCTCCGATCGGTTTTAATGAAACTGCGATCAATATATCTGAAATTAGTGGCAACGCCAAATTCCGCTAGTGTGATACACCAATATTGAAAGCAAAGCTGCTTTTCCTGTTGAAGAATCTAATTATTGTCCGCAATGCTCTTATAGCCTGACTTCTTGTGCCCTACAGCATTTAATATTTAAAGCTTGAAACACACAAATTCAAGTCGTGTCACATTGTAGTCGTTTATGATACCTTAAAAGATTAGGTTTAATACGAATCATTGAATTTTGTATGCATTTTCCGCTCTCAGTATCCCCTTCCATTTGTCTTCATAAATTCTTGCGTTCATACAACGGAGAGTAGCTGTATGTACGTAAACAATGGTTTTCTCCGTGCAAAATACCCTGCGGTCAAAATGCATAAAAAATTATTTTGAAGTGCGCTTTTTTGTCGCACCTACTGTGCAAACGCAATAGGTTTTTTGCATAACGCTACTTCAAGTGGTACCATGTCGAAACATGTAAAAGTTTGCCTTGCGTAAGAGCAGTATGGCTACATTCAACATTAGTTTGCATTTTTACAAAGACATCAATGGCAATGGTAGACGTTACAACCCCTGAGACGTTCCACATATTTCGCGTATGTCTAGTTAATATACCTTTGGTTTTGCATGCAAATCGGTAGGTATTGTGCAGAATACACTTTTTCAAGCTGAAAAGAATAGCCCACAGCCGGGCGCACAAAGATCAAACTCGGTTCAGCAATTTTACTCTGGACCTACATGAAATATATTCGCACACTATGCATCCTCAAGAAAGCTATGTAGTTTTCGCACTGAGCATAAACTATCAAGCAATCAATTTTGCACAAGATACGCAACCGAATAGCGCGTATTTTTGAAAGACGTAATAATAATAATACTTAAATAAAATATATACTGAAAAATGCCAGGTAAAGTAGTAGCGCTGCATTCAAAGGTGTTCCCTTAATGGTTTTTAGCCAGGCATGCGAAATGTTTTTCAAGTCACCATAAAGTATTACAAAATCAATATTCAAGAAAACTTTAGACAATGTGTCGCAGGCGGTAAGAGCGATAAAAATCAATACCTTCCGACGCTGAGCTGACATATTGTCTGTCTTTTAATGCAAGGAGCTTGAAATAATGTACACCATAGACAATAAAGCTGAAGTTGAAAAGACCAAGCCCAGCTATGGCAAATGAAAGGAACGCGTTGCTCGATAAATAATGACAACTGTTATGTTAACAAGATAGTGAAATTACCATTTATTTTACGTGCGGCTAATATGACAGCGAATAAGCAATCTGCTTCTTCTCACTTCACGCAGATACATCACACATATCCAAAACAACACTCGCTTTCATTGCACCTGCTTAAGGCTTCTACTAAGCGGGTAGATTTGAGTTGATGGGAAACGCCGTTGTAGCCCCCATAAATAACAAGAAATGGTGACGATTTCCGAATTTTCTTGCAGCTTGATAAATGCAGCCACATTGAACATAATATAAGGCTCAAAGGGCGAAAGAAAATTTACCACAGTTCGGGTTGAACAAATCTTCCACACCAGATCGCTGACCACCGTTGATAACTTGGGGGCAAGGTACACGAAAGCGACTTATTACACGTGTGTATTGAGAACAAAACAATCGTTTTAAAGTAAACAATACGACCATCTGCCTTAAGCCGTGGCCATTAATGCTATTAGGCAGCTTAGCGGTAAGTTAGCGATCATCTAAGACTCGGTATGGACGACTGTTCTTTCAACTGTAATTGGAAAAATTAGGCTGGAACAAATTTGACGAAAGTGGAGTTTCTTTCGTCACTGCACACGCAGAACGTTTGCACGTACTATATGTCATATCATGATGATGTTGAACTTAGGTTTGGCTTACCGAACCACTTATGTTCTTACCAGATGTAGCTGTTTTAGTTGGATTTGGAAAACAAAATCTTCATGGTTTAGCTAACGACTGGAATAAACAAACTTATGTGTAATATGTAACTGAGTCCGCTACCGGAGTTGCCAATTACTGTGCCGGTTTTGACTCCCAGAACTCAGGGCTGAATGTGCCGTACAAAAACATTGACCACGTAACTCAAATGTTCTTCTGAAGACTATAAAATAGTTGCAATTTTCCTGGCTTCTTGTTGTCCCTAACGTGCACATATATTAATAGCAAGCATTGGCATTGTTCACTATTTCACACGACGGTTTTAAATGGAGTACATCTGAATTTATATTATTGGAAATAGCACCAGGTAAGTAAATACGTTTGTAAAGGCTTCACAAAATGTACTTGTTTGTTGGAACATTTAAAAGCATCGTTTTGGGTGCGTGCGTCTCCTTTACATGGGTGCTGCAGGGTATAAAATGCTCACGTGGATACTCCTACTCTCAAAAAATTTGATAGTGAAAGAACGACATTTTCTTCAGATTATTAAACATAACGCTTGACCTATCAATATGTCACATATTGTCAGCAGACGTGAAAAGCAGTGAAAAAAATCAGACGAGACAATTCAAAAATTTATGAGAAGAGTAACTGTTTAATAAGTTTTCCCATAGAGCCTCAAAAAGCATAAACCGCACTTATTTTGATCAGGATTTCTCTTTTTGAGCTGGTTTGTCTAGCGTTACACGTATCACAATACCTTAAGAGTGTGCAATGGTTTGTTATCCAGGCCTAGAAACATTACAACGCTTGTACGAAGACCGCACTAGAATTCCCAGATCATGGTGTCATTTTTGTGTATTTGGTGGTTGTCTAGCGTTACACGTATCACAATACCTGAAGAGTATGCAATGTTTATTTTATCCAGGCCTAGAAACATTACAATGCTTGTACGAAGACAGTACTAGAATTCCCAGATCATGATGTCATTTTGTGTATTTTGCGCATATAAGTTGTGCTTTTTGTTAACAGTTGGAGATAGGACAGACCATTACTGGCTACAAAACAGTGCACTATGTCAAACGATTGTTACTACTGTAACACGTCACCTTACATCGAGTCACTTAAATTTGCAATTCATAAGTAAATCAACCTGGGTCATTTCCTGTAAGATGAGCCAAATCTAGATTACGCTCATATTTTATTTTGCCGAACCTCGGTAAAATCCTGCCTACAACTTGCACCGATTTAGGAAGTAAGTTTCTCTTTTTAAGACGAGTTTATTCCCTTCAGTTCAGACGAAGAATTAAATACTGTAGATAGTCATATATTTATGGTTTTCTTGACCACTCCTTTCAAATATTTTGTCGCAGTCTAAACAAGTTACGTTTCCTTATTCCCGTGGGTAGTTTCCCGTCTGGGTTTAACAAAGTTGGTTATGTAGGCCCAAGTACAGAGACCAAAGTATTCCATAAATAAAGAAAATACTTATTAAAACTGGGATACACAGCAGATGGCCATCATTCGAACTATTTATCACTGTGCTTCATGGGTTTAGTTTAAAAATTTTGACTTCAAAATTTTAGGTTTAATCAGTTTAAAATATTTCACAGTGCGATCTTTAAATTGAGTAAACGTATTCTCCTTTTACAAACATATCTGCATCACAATCGTACAAAAGCTTGTTCGACAAAAATTAGTAATTTGTAGACAATTTTTATTGTCTAATCATAAATACCATTTATTCCAACATAAAGCCCCCGAGGCCCTACAAAAATGTACGTTTCTACTACGCACATAAGAGATCACGTTTATTTGAACATCCTGACAGGCTAATTGTACACACGTACGCGTAATTCGTTCCTCATACGTTTACTGAAAACTGATCGACAACCCACGACCGGTTCCACCCTTCAGTTTTGTGTTGGCTCATCAAACAGGTGCATTCGTTGGGTTCTCTTCTACACGAAACAATATTTACTTGAACAAATATGCTCATTCGCATATAAATTGGGTTTTGAAAGATTACTCCCTGGTAACCCAGCTGAATTTTCTGTGTTTTCCTTAAGATCCTGAATGTACCGCATCAGGCCGCCAGATACAAATGGGGGCAGTTGTAGAATACAATTGATTTTGAAAAAAAGTATTAATTGGCGCATGTTGGTTTAGTGACATACTCAATATGGAAATTCACGCTTAGTTGATATGCATAGACGTCATTTTACAATGCATACATTTTGGATAATATTTAGTAATATAAGAAATTCGGGTACTTTTGTTAAATTTCGAAACTTCGAACTTCGTACTCACAACTTAGTCGCTTGAACGCATACAGTACTTTGCTCACAAATATTTACGCGCATAGAGTTACGCCTACAAAGAAAACCCCTTTGAACATTTACACGTTTAAGTGTAGCTGTTGAAAAGTCAAGCGAAAGAAGCCTAGTTTTACTAGTCAGTAACGACTTAATCGATGTACATCAATAGCGTTATGTAATTTTTCCATGGATAGTCATAGACAAGACATGTAAAACTAAATTTATCTTCAAGAAGAAAATAAGCATATCTCAGTGTTGCATTTAGGAGTAGGTACCGCGCACAAACGTTTACTATTTCATAGTAAAAATAGCTCTTTTCTGAAATATTTGATCTTGGTTTTGCCTGCTGCCATTATCGCAATAACGTGTAGCGACAAATGTCTGCAACGGTGCTCTCTTGACTTTTACGTTTTGTATGCACAACTGATAGTGCGGCGTTGTAGAGGATGGCGAACCAAAATCTGAGAACCCACAAGACTAAGCACAAATAGAGACATTCTTGCGTTATACAAACAGTTCGAATTTTATGTAGCCTACGTTGCGGAATGTTGGCTCACATGAAAGATTGCATGAAGGTCCCAGACCTGTCTACAAAGCTATGAACAACACTCGTTGTGAATATGCTTCCTTGAAAGAGGTTGTTTCATCTATTAGTGAACAAGTGTTACAAATTACTGATGCAGTATGTGTTTATGTACCTGCATTCTTGTCTCCAGTTTACTTATGACGAATTATATGTTCTTTCAAAATAACAAGTGGGTGAATGCTTAGCTGAAGGTAAATTTCAGTGCTATGTGCGTGCTTCAAAGGACGGCCGGAAACCGTTCGTTTATGCCATGTAGTTTAGAATAATGAATGACGATTGGAGGAAAGCACTTGAATGAAAATTGTTTTCATTTGTGAAAAATTACTTTACACAATCCTAATCAGTTAGAAACAGAATCCTAGTTCGTCGTTGGCTTGTTCGCCAAGCAGGGCAATTTGATTGCAAAGGTGGTTGTTGGCACAAACACTAACCCACCGCTACGCACAACTACGCTCCTCAATAACGAACTGATAATGAAACATTTGCAATCAAATTGCCAGGCTCAGCGAACAAGCCAACGACCTTCTACGCTACCTGAGCTACCGACATTTTCCTCTATAGAGAATCCTAGTTATCAAGATTTTGCGCCACCAATTTTTTTAGGTTTTTGCATTGCGCATTTTGCTCCCCAAAGGATTTCACAAAGAAAATGTGTATAATTAATGTTTGAGGTAAAAAAATCCGATTTTTCGTTTTCTGCTTACACCGCAAAATGTACACAAATCTCACCTGAGCGCATAGTGAACTTCTCAGCTGAGGGAGGTTTTAACTCAAAATAATTTTTTATAACGATGCGGCGTCAAAATTATTAGAAAAGTCGCTTACATTCAACAAAACTGGAAGTTATACATCGTGTGTGAAATGCTCATTGCAAACAAAGCGCGTACGTTTATTACAGTTCGTGTTACTCTTACTCTGCAATACAAATTTCTTTGTATAAAAACGTGCAACAAATATAAGTGACGTAATTAGTCCTGTATACGTATTCCATAAAATAATGAACTGGTAAAGCTTTGTTTTTGTTTTACAAATGCGAAGTGAAAAAGCTGGCCGGCGAACGTGAGTATAAATGAAAAAATACGCACAGAACAAACTACTCATTCGCATACTGCTTCGTGACCGCAAGCATCCCAAAAAAGTACCATTCTCCGGTACTTGAAAGTATCAGTTAGGTTCATCGTTCCTGTGCAACACATGCTAAGCGTTTTGTAAAATAATGCGGGACGAAATGTTTCGCAATGGAATTTTACATAACGTTCAAACAATGAAGCCACTAGTTTTTTGGATATATCCCGCTGTCAGTGGTAAATTTGGCAAACCGCATTAAACCGTTTTCATTTTTATATTAAAGTAAAACTAACCTGAGGTAAAATTAAAACAACTTTAACTCAACTGACTAAAATAAAAGTACAAAAATATACCCGAAATCGCTTTCAAGGGAAAACAATGCAGTGTTCGAAGGAACATTTAAATGCATAATTTTGCAATGAAATGTATTTAGATTTTTTAATTTTGTCCATATATTTGATGTTATTGAAAATACACAAGTTTTAGGCTATAGCGCTGAATCTGGCAAAACTGTGGCACTAAACGCTTTTCACCATGCAATTTATATTGAGGGCTATTAAAATACCGTTTTGTAGCTTGTTTCTATTTGCTGGTAGATATAGCTTTTTAATCATTTTTTCTTCCTGCGTCGCAACCCCATTATTTCTTCCGATGATTTATATGCAAAAAATGCACAAGTAAAAACGTGTCTAAATACGGGTGAGATCTCCATTTTTACCTGCTTTGATGGGAGAATTTTGAGCGGGATGAAAGAATTCGGGTTATGATTGAAGGCAAATTTTGAATTACTCTTACACGGTGTAATCATGTGCTCTCACAACAGACACATCAATATTCATTTCAGCAACCGTAGCACATTGTTTGAACACGGATTTGTGACGAAGGGCACCTTAAATGAGCTAGAATCAGCCTAACGTGGGAAGCTCGTGTTTTACAGTGGACTGTGGTTCAAGCAGTATGAGTAAATAAAGTCCCGTAAAAACCATTGGCGTATTGCTAAAAGCATACTGGCTCCATTCCTTGACGTTTCGGGAGGATTTGCAGGATTATCTTGCTTTTATTATATAAAGTTGTCGCACGTATACTAATGCCGTACTCACGTCATTCGAGAAACTAAGTCGCACAATTCACAGTATCTTGTTATTCCAAATAGCAGGCGCCATTAATCTTAGAACAGCGCCAAAGTAACTGCTGTCCTGCAAATTCGTCCAACGTGCGTCAGTGGAGTGGTGTTAGCACGCTTGACTCACATGTTGCTGTCCTGCAAATTCGTCCAACGTGCGTCAATGGAATGGTGTTAGCACGCCTGACTCACATGTTAGATGTCCGGGGTTCAAATCCCGGCCCGGCCATTGGATGTGCACCGCTGATGATCTCCAATAAGAGATAAACTCGAGTCCAGTGCTTCCATTTAATGTGGACTCACCGGAATAAATGCTCCAGGACAGGAACGCGACAGTTCAAGAGAGAGTAGCATGAGTATTAAACCTATCGCGCAAATATTACAACTCCTATCTGTTAGTTTGCTGCAAACGAGTGCAACAGGCTAAATTTTTTTCAAATATTCCAACTTAAAAGATTTTTCTGACGAAACTTTGCTGATCTCCACGTTTTTTGTTCAAGCGGCTCAACCACAAGAAGTGAAAAAGCAAAGTGAGTTGAATAAGAACCCAGTGTTGTACAGGTGTGCGCTTACTGCTGAGTTTATCGGTAACAAACCGAATAGGGCGCACATGTTGATTTACTATCAAGAACTCAAGGTTGACTCAAAATGTGACTTTAATTTTTCAGGCACGATTTTGAAAGCACCCCAAGGAGAGAGTGTTCTCCGTATGTCCTGTGCTCATCTCAGGAAATCCAAGTCTTGTGGTTGAAAAACTACATTTTGTGCTCTGTTTGTAGTAAAGGTAAAAATATACTATATGTATAAATAGTACAGCACTCTAAACCCAAAGCTTTCAGGAAAGTTTAACTTACCGTCACGAAGTGATATCAACGCCTGATCAAATTGTAACGCAATAAAACATGATTTCAGGATTTATAGAAATAATCGGTAATGTGGGAAAAATAACCCACAACCCAACCTACATTTTAGGTAGTTTGTTAATAATGACACAAGTTGCGACTCTTTACATTCATGTTTCACCAACTTCTGAAAATATCTTTTAGCCGAACTGTGTATAGGTACTTAATGATCTGAAGTTTATCTGGTCACGACTTGAAACTTAGCAAACAAGTATTTTCCCGTGATATGCGAAATCTGCCCGCAAAAGCCTAATATTGCACTGATATTCGTGATCCATTCACAAGGCTTTATTGCACAGAAAAAATCTCTTATCAATAATATTTGGACTTCTTCAAAACATGCTAAACATTTTGTGTATGACTATATAAATCTCAGTTTAAAAACAATTGATTTTCCGCCAACTTATTGCGTATGCTTGGGCACTATTTTATACAGTGCATATCAGCCTCGCTTTTACATAAAACGATCTTGCAAGCTCGAGTTGATACGTAGCATTGTTATCTGCCAAACACGTTGGTCAATTTACGATGCTCCATTTAATAAAAAAATTGTTTGACGTACCGGCAGGTTTGCTTACGCTGATACTAAACCAACGCTTCTGCAAGAATTATGATTAAAAGAAACAAGAACAGGTTTATAGTTTCAAATGTTTCATCTTCACCATGCTCTGGTGACAAATTCCAAAATAAGTGAATATTATCTATGTCAAGCTGTACACAATATATTTCACCAGCGTGAAGACGCTGTTCCTGCAAACACAACATAGTCCCATCTAATTAATTCTACATGGACATTTGTTGATTACTAACGGAAATTTTTCCTTCAGAATGACACTTCTAAACAGGTGTTGATTATTTGTGATTGTCATGAACTCAAGAGCACGAGGGTGCTCATTATCGAACTAAAATGACCCATTTGCCAAATATTTCGTTAAAATAAATTCTGCTTTTTTGTTGGCTTGTACGTAGAGTGTACAGTATTAATTATTCCATAGTTAGTTTCTTTCAGACGTTGAGAGAATCTATCTTTGATAAAAAAAAGCGCTAAACATTTATCAGATGCCTATGGTCTGTTTCCGCGGATATTACTGCGGAAATCGGCACCAAAACGTGTAATATTTAAGTATTCCGCAATAAAAATCCGCCAAATGCTCACAAGTTCCTAAAAGATGCATGCCTAACTTTGTTGTAGAACATTCATGCTAACCAGAAGTCTGACCTCCAGCTTAGTTTGCGTAATTCCACAATAATTTGTTAAACTGAACGCTTTATTCAAATGTCGCTTCAACATTTTTGTATATGATGCCAGAACCAGTTGAACAAAAGATTCATCATCATCATTATTGTCAGCTGTAAGAACCGCGTACTCGTCGTACAGTGGTTGCAGCTGCCGCAGTTTCGTTCACCAGTGATTTGTGGAGGGGGTTGGTAGTTGCGCATTGCAGGCGCGAGC
>NW_008751838.1:228076-254264 GCF_000715545.1 Opisthorchis viverrini
GGAGGGACATCAGTGGACGCTGAACTGCGCGGGCCCAGGCCGAGGAAGGGGGTTTGGTTGAGGTACCCCACTTTGATCCTTTGACTCAAAAGTCTGACCCACAAGGCAGTGGGATGACGTAGTTCGGGGACCCTGACCCTAGCCTCTGGCTCAAAAGCCTGACCCACGAGGCAGTGGGAGAATGTAGGGTTGTCTTTCGGGACCCTACCAGGAGCCGACGACTTAACAGTCTGACCTGCTTGGCTGCAGGGGGTTGGCCTAACCAGAGGGCACGGGGAATAAGGCTACGCACAGCAGGTGACTTTTGAGCAGCACCGGGCTCTTTGGTTTTAAAAGTATTTCGACCGTATTGGATAAAGCACCGGCGGTTACGGTCAACCGTTGGCCAATCGCAGTGTGCGGTTTTAGGACCGACTTCCTCTAACCCGTCCTTCCTCGGGGGACGGCAGCATCGCTGCTTCCATAAATATGGACATGCTGGTCGCCTGGGGGAAACACCTTACTACCTTTACACTCCCGTCGCAGAGGACAGCACGACTTTCCCCCATACCACCTTGTAGCACGATTACTCGTAGTATGGGGTCTGGCTGCTCTTGGTCTGGCTACTCCCCTTCGGCCTTCCTGGAATGGTTTTACCTTGTGGAACGAAGTTCCAGCCAGTGAAACAAAAGATTAAGCGGAACCAGCTAATAATGTTGACGTTTCAAAACTGAAGCCACAAAATTCGACGAATGTTAATGATTTTGAAGCGAATGATAAACTTGAGAATAGTTTACAGAATATTTGAAACTAAAACAGTGTATTTCTGGATAGTTTGCGTGTGCAATGTAAATAGAATGGTGTTGACGTTATGGAAAATGTTCATGCAGTTGATTAGAAGATTTATATATGCGGCTAACGAAATGCAAAGCAATTGTGCGGGTTCTTTAAAGCAGCCCACTAATGTGCGTTTGACCGTTTTTTAGAAAAAATGGACCCTAGAAATATTATGGACGTGACGTTTGGCGTAAAACGCGAATTTTCTACTGCACTGCAGGGGACACGTTTTTATACTTTCGGTGTACTGTAAAACGGGTGTCGCTCACTTGACTTAACCACATCCAAATAAAATTAGCTTTATAATCGATTTATGCAAGTGGTTTGCAGGCAACTTTAAAGAACACAATTTCCTCCCAAGCGATTGAATTGGAACGCTAAAAATTTCCACTCAACAACATGGAGATGGTCTGCAATGGTATTAACCCGGTTCACATTCAAGGATCACAGGCACCCAAGCAGGTTCTCTGTCCAAAAAACCCCTCTTTTAAGCGGTGTGAACAAAGTACCAGCTGAAATAACCCTTTCTTAGTGAAGGAAGTACATTTTCAGGTACCTTTTACAGATAGCCCCAGCGCGTGCTACTGCTTGCCTCACAAAACCGCTCATCTACGCCTTAAAAATGAAGTTCATCCTGATATGATCTAGCTACATATATAAATGAGACTAACACCAGAATGCGAGCGCTCATAACTTTGAGGAGTCTACCAGCATTCTGCAGCTGATGTACTGCGAATCGATAGGGCTAGAGGAGTATTTTTCAACATCCCTATCGGATAACATCTCAACTGATAAACTGACTAGGGAGCAGGACCAATCGTGATCAATTATTTAAATTACTGTGTGCGGGGTTTGCCCCTTAAAATTGAACATACTAAGTAAACAGGACATCAAATCTCAGAAGAATCACAAACGTAAAAACGACGTTATCTGCCCACTGCTTTGTTCAAAACATTATTGGCAGTTTTCAAAAAAACTAAAAAACGATCTTTATTAGTGCTCGCATGACGCTCAAACGCATGCCACAAATCTCAACCTGTGACGTCGGAATTCCTTCCAATTCGTCTGCGGGAATGTTTTGTTCATTGATGACATTCGACGTATAATGTCGTTTAAAGATATTGCCCCGATGTCGAAAATCCGACGAAAGCCACGCCTGAAGTGCTCGACTACTTTACCATTAGTTGTGCGCCAAACCATTTTATTGCCAAAACCGACCTGATGGCGTTCGTCTAGACAAAGTGTTTAATTTCTGGTTTATCTGGCTATATTTTTGGAGCAAAAAGAATGGATCTGTACACCGCATGAGCCAAAAACGTATAATAATTTATTTCAACGCTGAGTTGCACGACAGTAACGTTATGCTGACGGCTGTCGACACTGTTTTGACGTCTGCGACTTCCAAAATCCAAGGTTTATGAAATATGTGGTGAAATGTTGAGGATTTTGTGTATACTACTAACATTAGGCTGACGATTTAACAGAAAAGGCATCATTAATTGCCAGTTTCCCACTAGTACGCATATATTTAGCTACCATTGAGAAAATGTCATATACGAATGGTTTTTGAGGCACAGCCAGTTGCCACTCAAAAAGGTTATTACCAACAATGCAAGAGACTAAACGTTTCCTAAAGATCACATTAATATCCTATTTGCGCACCCAATGAAGTGGAAGCATGCCTAGCTACAGGTAATTTCCGGTTTTTCGGTGGCTGCCAAAAAAGCCATAGCTGCACATTTTAGAAATTCCTTTACTAGACGTTGGGAAAGGTAAAATTACTTGCACGCATATCACCTGCTTAACTTTTGTTTCACAGAATATGTTGCGAAGGATTTCTCTGGCACACAGTGAAGGGCTCTGCTGTTTATGGCTGCCATCATGTTTATCCCTGGTTAGCTATACTATATTTTAAATACAACCAACTAAGGCCTAATTATTGGCTTTTGAACACAAGCAGAATGTTTCGCAAAAAGAAACAATACAAACTGCTCAAAATACGACGGATAAAAAGACTCTCTCTGCAACGCTCAATACCAAAAATATATCATGGTTTTCTTACATTGCAAAGTATTTTGCACGTTTTTGCCTAATATCAATTGCAACGGTGACCAAATAATAAGGCTGCACTGATATGTTGGTCAGTAAACGTAAGGCTTTGCTAAAACTTCACATGCCGCATTATTGTTATTTAAAACAAACAAGTGGCAAAAAGCTCGGAAGACAGTGAGTTTTGTTACTGTTGCAGCCCACTCAAAGTAGAGGAATCCAAAATAAATAACAATTTGTACACCTGTTTACGTCTTATTATGGATATTTCAATAAAAATTTGCCATGCTTCACTGCGTGCCGGATATCAACTGGTGGTACCCGGAACATTTATCCTAGCTAACCCATAAAAGGTTATATTCAAAAAAGTAAAAAAAAATCCTGGTTGTGCGGTTAACTTTGTATACAACAAACAATGCATATTTAACGAGACGTGCATTTTGTCATTAGAAAAATAGAAATATCCAAGACGAGCGGAATTTTTGTTGCATTTTTGGTGTGGCGACTTGCTGACACAGATAAGTATGCTTAAGAAACCGTTTGCTTTTTAATTGTACAGAAAATAAGGGTTTCCACAAGCCTGAGTGTAGAACGATATGCCTGTAAACACAACTCAAGCAAGTATTTTTTCGTGAATTCACTAACCGCACAAACGTCTCAAACAAATTCAGCACCGACACTTTCTTGGGGCGAAAACTACACCCTTTGAGAATGTCAAAACCAGCATATCAATCTAATCGAGAAAGCTTGTGTGTAACCAGATTGATTTCACCAAACAATGATGTTTCTTGAAACACTCAAGTAAAAAAATGCACATCAACACGTAAGTATGGAAATGTTGGATACAGAATATGCTGATACTTTGATCATTCCTATTTACTCCACAATGTATATATTTCTGCTGGATTTATTGTGTATATCGTCCAAAATTATGGTGATAATTTTATCAAGTAAATTATACTTCATGCATTTCAGTAGTCACTGTAAGACGCTGAACCTTAAAACCTTAAAAATATAAAGCAATTTTTCTAATAAACACCAGTGTGAAGCATCATACCTTGTGATTCAACTCGTAGCCGGAAATGCGTTAGACATCAGGCCTAATTAAATCCAAGCGACGAGTTAATAAGATTTTGTATTCGTTTTCTAGGACCGCAATAAACCTACCCGTTTACCAAAATCATCCTGAGGAAGGACTGAATTACGTACTGTATACTGAAACAACGTGACACAAATATAGTACAACATTGTACACATTATATTTAATGCAACATATATTACAATATAATACAAATTGTTGAACCAACTAATTCTGCAATATTCTGCGTTTTTCAAATCATCTACTTATTTTCCAGCGAGTATGTTTTTTTATTATTGTTGCCAAATGTCCGCGTGGCGCGGCAAGAATATTTTGCTGTTATTTACTAAATGCAAGATCACTAGTTTTTCTGATCCACATCCGTTGTTTGATCATTTTTGGAACTCCAGATAACAAAGTTAGCGGAAAAGAAGTTGAAAAAATTATTATTAGAATAAAGCTTAGAGGACGTATGTAACAAACAGCTAACAGAATCAAGAACGTGGCTACCTTAAAAGTTGAGGGCAAATATTAATTCTAACTATGATTTACTAAGTTCACATTTACGTCCCCCTCATTTGAACAGCCTTTATTCTCTCCCGGTGCAATCATTTGGGTGGATTCACACCAATGGGAGGAGCACTGGACTCGAGTTACGCTCTTATTGGACCTCATCAGCAATGTATATCCACTGACCGTGCTGGGGTCTCAACAGACGCTTTGACTAATGATTTTACACCAGACATCTAGAAAAAATAGTTTACATACAAATTAAGCGCGCTGATGCTATCTCTTTGAATTATACCGTAAATATTACAGAATAAACACTGAAAGTAAAATCCAGTTATTTTTTTATTGAAGGCTCGAAAAATGTTCTGACGCAAAAATCCAATCAAAATGATGATGGATTGCGGGGCAAAAAAGCATCAGGCACTGCGCACAAAATGTTGATGTGTATTTAGGTTTCGTTATAACTGGCAAATGCTTGAAATTTATAGACTTGAAAAATTCAAAGCACGTTTTAGAGTAAACTTTCCTCTAAGTGTCACGCACTTTGAGCAGTTTTTCTTGTCTGCCTACAAACTATAGACGTTATGTTGCGCCGAATGTGATCTGGGTGGACAAAATGGGTCAACCAAGAGTAATTTGTCTAGTGTCCTCCAATTACCTTATTGAATGATGCGCATCAAATCTCACACATCTTTTGGATGTCAGGATGTGATTTCACAGAATGGAATTTATTATTATTAGTAGTGGTAGTAAAAAACAAAACTACAGTTTACTAAATAATGTAAACTCGAACGGTTTAGTAAAATATTATCAGATGCTAAAACATTTCTCAAAAGATGTTTCATAGCCTCAGATACGGGTATACCTTGTTCGCTTTATCCAATTCGCTTTATCCAATCAATTGCACGTAAGTCCATTGTATTTTGCACACTTAAAGTAGACCTACAATGATTACTTCCAATTTATCCAGGATATATATTATGGTGACTTGTTAGAGCCAGAACTTCAGCAGTCCGTTTCTCACTATGTATAACACTGCGTTTACACATTGTGAACACCGCAAATGAGGATGACCCCTCTGACTACTCCAATTTATCCAGGATATATATTATGGTGGCTTTTTAGAGCCAGAACTTTAGCAGTCCGTTCCCCACTATGATTAACACTGTGAACACCGAAAATGAGGATGACCCCTCTGACTATCCTTTATCTATTCAATGGAGCAGCACAAACAAATCTTGGAACGGGTGAGAAATGCAGCAGTGATCTGATATGAAATATTATACCAAAAAAGTCGTAAACGAGTAGAAACATTTGTGATACTGACAGTAGTTAGGTACGCCATTGGCTGTTAAGCTTCCCCCTCTGAACCGTATTTGAAATAAGAGGTACAATCCCATTTCTCCTTACATTTTTCAAACCAAAAATGTGGGGCGATGTTATTTCGTCTCTCGTTCCTCCGCGTTAGAAAACCCATATTTGCAATCCACCAGTTTGTGTGTGTGCAAGAAAACTATGACACAAAAACACGTTCGTCCGAGGAAATGTTCAATTTCAACAAACTCGGAAGCCTCTCATAAACCTCTCTTAAAAGTTTTCCTCCCTAGGATTCAATGGGATATTCTATCTGAAAGTCGTAGAATCTAAGTAAATACAGTCGTAGAAGCTAAGTAAATACAATTTCAGTAAACTCTTCTCATATATATTGCTGTCATATTGAAAACACCCCAGTACAAGCATGCCTGGAGCCAGGTATGATTTTGATCGTTTTGTGCTGCAACAAAAATTGTCTAGACTATATGTAGAAGCGATGCTTGCAATATTTGTGCATTCATCAAAACACAAATTGCTTTCGCGTCAGTAGAGCATAGACATAGTGACTCCAGAAAATTTTGTTATATTATTATCATCCAACATTTGCACACCAAGAAAAATGTATATCACAATTCATGAATTTTATCCCAGGATGTTATCGGAAATGCCGGGTGTACAAATAAATTTTGTTCCTTGTCGATGCAGCACTAAAAATCATGTGCTTCGTATGCCAGTTTAGCGCTAGCATACAGCTCCTTACTTCCTGAGTGTACAATTGATAATCTCTTCCACAAACCTAACACAGAAATATAGCTTAAGTTAAGGAGAACACAAAGAACAAAAGATTTTGTTTTGTTAACGTACCCACAACCATAAATTCAGTTATTTACGGTTTATGTCTGTGTTTCTTTACATTTTTGCTCTGAAAATTCAGCATGTACGTGCCCGCCATTTAGCACCATACAAGTTTTAACTTAACGGCCATCAGCTTTATAAAGCATAGAAAATTTGTGCTTTGAGGAATGGATAAAACAGTGGATATTACTGAATTCATGAAACAATATGAACACTTCAGTCATGGCTTGGAAAAGTCCGGTAAATATTATGTTGCCATATTCTATCCCATCAAGTAACAAATCATTTAACACAAGGTATTTTTGATTTTTTTAAATAATTTAATGAAAAAAGAAAGACAGTACATAATATATATATGAAGTGAAAAATACATTCCGCAAAACTCCGCAACATGCATCAACACGATTGTCCAGAGGATTTCAGGCATCTGTGGTGCTACCCGACTTCAAAGTCCTGGCAAACGGGCTCATCGATCGGCGCAGTTACCGGGTTGTCGTGTCCATGATGTGTCGGTCATACCAATCACTTCGCTCAAGCTTGAATACATTCGTACGTTCAGAATTGAGAATGCAGATGCGTCCAACATGCGCTAGTGGAAAAATGGTAACACGTTTGCCTCGCACGTCAGGTGTCCAGAGTTCAAACCCCGACACAGCCCTTGGATATAAACTGCCGATGAGCTCAAATAAGAGCAAAACTCGAGTCCAGTGCTCCCTCCTTTGGTGTGGATTCGTCAGAATAATTAAGCCGGGACAGAAGGACGACTGTTTACCCGAGAATGTGAATTTAAACTATATACGTTTTATTCACACGATACTAAAATTCAAAAGGTTTGATGATTTTAGTTTGATTTGAGTATTATTTTAAAGAGATCAAACAACCTGCATGTAGGTTAGATTGCAGCCAAAAATAGGCATTTAGTCAATGCATGAACACACTGAATTTAATAGACTCGGCTTTTGGCCGTTTTTGTGCACATATGCATGATTTGTTAGGCCCTTTATTCCTTTTTACACTACATCTGACTTGAGTTACCTGAGTGTTAGCTTGATTGCAGTACGGGAACGTCCTGTTTCAACATGTTGTGAAACTAGACGTGCATTTGTCAAGCAGGTCTGGATATTGTATTGGCAATCATCTTTCCAGTTTAAGCGTGTTTCTTGGAACAAAACTCGAAAAATTGTTACTTTCCTCACATTATTTGTCGCGCAATGACGTTTGCCGTGATAGTGTCTTCGTGTGACAATGTTGTCTGGCCTAATGTTTCATTAAGTTTAGTGACCACGCCCAAAAATGTTTGTTAGCTGAAAATACAGATATTACTTTATCACTTCCCCTTACATCTTATCTGTATTTTGCATAAACTTTAAGGAAAACAGTGCGTGGAAAAGGGTAAGTTAAGGCCTCTCCTTCCTTATTCAAGTGAATTAAACGAAAAATGTTGTTGGAATCTCAGTAAATCCTCTTCCTGCGAAAGAGTTACTCAATAAGTGTCACACCGCATTGCTACGATTACGTGGTATTGGTTCTCCAATTAAAGGATAAGCACAACACCATTCCTTCAAGGGTTGCCTTATTTATACATCGAAACACACGACAAAGGACTGAATGTTTAAACAATTGGAACCATATGATGAAAAGTTCCCGAGTTTTTGGGATGTGCAATTACTGAAAACATGTAATTATTTTGGAAAAAACGCGTGAAAGAAACGTGCGGAAGAATGCCCAATTTCGTAAAATTAAATTTGCAACAGTACTCTAAAATCTGACATTTAACGTATATTTTGGTTTCTTCAAATTTAACAGCATAGTGTGAAATGTAGGCGCCCAGATTTTGTTTTTTAAGTACACCGCGGATTTCTCTCGCTAATGCGTGTTACGTAAACTCTCCGAGCAAAAGCGTTAATTTTTCGCTCTTTCGGCTCCATTATTCATCAGCGTGCAACTTTCCAGTGGCGAAAAACATCGTCGCTGATAAAAATTCCTTTAGTGGATCATTTGCGTTTCGCATTTCAAACTGTGTGTACTAAGTGACATATTATCAACTGTGCTTGAAGGTAGTAGTACAGAGCTTTGAAATGACAATCGGTGCATTTTGATTGCGTGCTTCGCACAAGCGTCAACGCTGATTAGTCGAGTTTGCAGTAAAAAAACTGTATAGAATTTGCTACAAAACAACATTGATTATGGGGCTCATTCCATGCAGTCTCTACTTAATTCTCTAATTTTCTACGACGCACATCCATTTAGCGAGCCAACCAACTGAAAGCGGTGGGTCAATCACAGTTGTTGGTACATTTCAGAATCAATTTGATTGCACGGTGACAGAACTTGGTTCAGTTGTCCATTTGTTCGCTGAGCTGGATAAGTTGACTTTCATCTAGCCAAGGATTGGGGGGACAGTTTTACGCAGTCCAACCTAAATTTTAACCTATTGCCATCAAAGGTTTTTGCTCTTATTTGAAAACCGTGTCGAAGGAATGGTAGTGCTTAGCTTTAAAAATAATAATGGTGGTTTAACCTCCAGATTTAACGCGGCCAAAAGCTTTTTGTACAGCGAACGGACAGAATGACCCGCAGTTGGAAACCTTGTCCAAAGCAGTCACAGCAAAACGTTTGAACTTGCAGGCGTACTGGCATCTGCTGTACAACACAGCTGCAATGGCGGGACCCTCAGTTATCACTCAAACGCTTTACCCTGAACCCGTGAAATATTCCTGTCCTGCGCGTTGTACCTGGACATGAGAAAAAGATCCCATTTTAAAGGTCATCATTTTACAAGGATTTGACCCCAGACTTTAGGATTTTTACACGTTTTTGCCAAAAAAAACGCTGATTTTATTTCTCTATGAAATTTGGCAACACTTGGGGACGGGCACCTATTTAGCGTGCAAAACTAATAATGGTGATAAGTGAATCCCATTTTCCGCTGAGACAGAAAATTTGACCTCGACAGAGCCAGGTAACCATTGTCACGAAACCATTCAAGTTATTCTTGTTACTCAAAAGCTTGACCGCCATCTCTGCATGAAATTGCATGCTGCTTGTCCGTTATCATTATAAAAACCCTTTTGAAATATTTATACTGCTGAGATTGGCAAGCGCCAGTGATGGTTTTGCTTTGAGATTCAACAAGATAAAAGCATTTGGGGCAAAATTGTGGGGTCGACATGGTTGCGGTACGGAATAATCAAAACTGACTGCACCTTACTCCCCTTGGCTTCAACCTTTCGTCTCATCCCAAACTTTTCGCCTCACAGACTGACTTGACATTCCAAACTATTTATTTTTTTATTCATTTATATTTATTGATCACTTACGTTCCAAGTTACAAACCATGTGTATTGATTTGCAACTTGCCAACTTTGATTGTAGGATGGTGGTACATAACTTTGGTATTACAATCGATGGCTCTCAATGTCCGCTGCACATGCTTATAGACGCTGATTAGCCGGCTTACCAGTAAAAATACCGTATTGACTTTTTTATAAAACGGGATTTATTTTGAAGCTGCTCCCATGCTATCATCACAAATTTTTTTCATTATTCCGCGACACGTATCCGCTTAGCGACCCAAGCGACTGAAGGTGGTGGATTACTCGCAATTTTTGTGAAATTTCTGAATAAATTCCATGATATGGTGATAAAACTTTAAATCTGCTTATAGTCGAACGTTTTTTTAGCTAAGCTGAGGAATTTGACCTTCGTATGGTCAGATAACACTTGTCCCAACAGCAGTGAAAACATTATCTGTTTTGCGCAGCTTAACCTTATTCCGTGCATAATACGGCGGAATATACTTTTCAATATCCATGCCAAAACAGTGGTAATACGACGAAACGCCCCTTGAGCAAATTTTCCAGCGCAGTCACTGATGCAACACACACTTTCTCTTGTTCTCCCTCATATCAACCCCTTTCAAATTCCAAAACATTCTGTGGCGCACGCTTATATAGCAAGCCCACCCAGTGGCGGTGGTAAGTAGATTACTGCTCTTATCTGCTGCTACTGCTCTCATCTTACTCATAACAGGGTCCGGTTTTTTCGGAAGAGGTATTTATCAAAGAGCCAATGTAAAAGTATCAACAGCCAGCGATGATATTTTTGTTTGAGTGTGGCGTTGATAGCGGTTTCACAACGACTGAAGCGCACAGCCATGTCAGATCATTCGTTATAAGTGGACCCCGGTTTGCTTTTTAAGCAAGCAAAATTGACTCTATATGTTTTATCATCAATCAGATTGACCATGCAAATGTGCCTCATTGCAGATGCGGCCAATATGACCAGCCAAACCACTGACGGCGGTAAGTGGATTACTGTTCTCAAGCGAAATCATCTTACATTTTTAAAAGCGTCCGTTTTTCAGAGTTGTCTTTATCAAAGGAGACTTTATCAAAATTTCGATATACAAGTAAAAATATATCGCTCACATACCCAAATTATTTCGGGCTTTTCAACGCTAAAGTTACTTACGCGTTTAGCCTTGAAACTGGTTTACCAACGACCGCAGCGTACAGCGGTGGCAGAGCATACGTAGTAAGTGGGGACTGCTTCGCTTTTTAAGCGCGCACAATCGGCTTCATAGGTTTCATCATCAAACAAACAGACCGTGCAAAACCTATCCCATTGCAGATGTCAAACGATTCATGCTAGTGTGTTTTTTAATTGCTCCCGGTAGACTTAGTTTACTAATATGCTGATTCCATACTAGGACATTGGCAACTTTCGTTAGGATATTTTTATCATACGCAATAGCATTTGGTAGGTTCGCTTGTGAGCGCAGCCTGTCCTACGGAGCTACATCTATCTCCGTAAAACACTCTTACTTAAATTATTGAGTCTCATAAACAGAAGGCTCTATATAGCCACAACAAAAGTGCCACTCACTGTATTCGGTTATTACGTGGCTTGAAAATTTTGCTTTTCACGAAATAGAGATTGCGTTATATATGCCAGAACAAGCCTGGTGTTGTCAATTATTGGTTTTTGTGCAGAACATTGCTAGTTTGTCCAATTTTGAGCCTAACTGGATTTGCCCGCACTGGAGTGCAGAATATGTTGCTGGTAACATGAAAATTTTCAATTGTTTCCCGCGAGGTCTTTTGTATAATTCCATAACTTGGACACACCGTTCCTTATCCCGGACATATAATTCTGGGCAATCTACTATCGTATGGTATTTGAATGCCTGCGGTGACCCTGGCTTTTCTAAAGCCGCAGCGCACAACAGTGGTAGATCGTGTGGTAGAAGTAAGCGTCTGTCTGTTTATCAAGCCGTCAAAAGCGTTCTCGTAGGCTGCCCCAAAAGTCGAACTGACCACGTACAATTGATTCCATTGGCGATATCCCCCGATTTCGCTCAGTGTGCCTCTTCATTTAACTCGGGTGGTCACACTACTAGGTTAATAATTCAGTAGCTAGCTAGCCAGATTGTTTTTTCTTAGGCGACACTATATTGGCAGAGTTAATTTTGTTCGACTTCCTTCAATCCTTACTAGGTTTTATGCTGTTATATCCATACACATGAAGCGTTCACTCCCATCACTCCCATTTTTCAAAAAGAAAGACCGAATTGGTTACTATTTCGGTTACTATTTCGTTCGATTAAATAGAAAGAGAAAACAAAGATGACATTTTTAAGGGCTTGTTTGCTCGAAAAACTGTCTAATTTATGCTTCTGTGTTGCTTTGTCTGAGTTTCACAAATACATTGAGAATTTTGGAGCTTGTATGTCATCAAATTTTAATGGCTGGTGTGGGGCTTTGAGGGCAGTTCGACAACGTGTTAAACATTTCCATGCAAACAGGAAAAGTTATACACATCGTTTACGCAAACCCAAAGCAATTTATCACCTTTTCACCGAGGTTTGATTTGAGGACTTAATGTCAATACAATAAGGGAAAGTTTATCCCTAGGGTGAAATAAATGTCGGTTGCTTGGTTTCAGAACGTCTTAGTTGTTAAATGGCAGACATGTTGAAAAGCAAATATTTTTTGCAAACCACGCATTTGACACAAGATTGCACACGATTTCTAGAACAACAGCTCCGAAAATTATTTGTTGTGTTGTTTTGTTGCCTCTATCCAGTATTAAATCTGTATTTCTTGAATTAGGTCGTGAAAATAAGCCACCTGCTTGTTGTGCAACACCAAGCATTTCTGAGGCGAATAAATAATGTTCATTTAGCAACCCAGTGAACTCAAGGAATAATTATACGTCCGTCCACTAAAAATAATGTCAAAGAAGCACTAACATATTTATATTAAAATGAAGCAACAGGCATGGATTTTTCGCTCTAGCGTCACCTTTAATTCGGACATGATTTGGAATCTATGTTGAAAACGGAATATTAACTGCTATATTTCGTAGACAAATAAAGTAGCCGTATACTTTGAGGATTAGAATCCAAATTTACTGCGGATACACATGGTGCATATGGGTACGTTTGTTCAATCCTTTGACATCTTCAAGTTTGTCGCGGACTCCCGTATGATCTAGCAAGAGGGCATAGCTAGAGTAGACCCACATTAATAAGCTTGCGTTTTTCTGGGCCTCCATAACATGCAGCACCTTTCACAGCAAAAATAATTTGCTGCAAAAATGCTTATTCATCAACCACAATGAACAGGTCATGTCAGCGTTGTGCTTCTTGATTTACCGTGCAAAGTCCTTCCCCTTCTCCCTGTCGTAATTAAGGAACTTTGATCTAGAAAAATAGTAGGTTTTGAAGGATTTCTGCAACTTCTGTTTCCTATAGTTGTTATATGTTCTGGGCCGACGGTTCATCTTCCTTTCTATTTAGTTCCCAAACTGAACTTCATTTTAAGAATTTGCTTCATTACCAGTGCAAACCCAATCTTCCGCATAACGCCAGTTTTCTTGGTCACATCTACAATGTTGCTGTTATGTACATCGTCCATATAGCATATGTATAATCGGACATCTGAAACAGTGCATATACATTAGTTCGGCCAAAAAAAATAAATAAATAAGTGGAATTTTCCCGTTCATGGCGGAAACCACATACATGATCAGCCTGCGACCTCGGGCCAAGGAGGGACATAGGCAATCTAGAATGAATTTTTTATTGGAATCGTCGTCCGTCACTACGCATGAAAAGCACTTTTAACACGGTTTCTTTATCTTGCGTTTTTAGGCCACGTGGGTAGTCGTGGATTTTTCTTCACGTCCAAGTATGAAATCACATCGTCCCCTAATATTCAAAACCCTCGCAACTAGCGATCCTGATTATTGATGACAAAACTTGTGTAATAACAAATTAACTATGTTCATTTCTTGTCTTGATAATACACAATAGTGAGTATTGATGACAAAACTTGTGTAATAACGAATTAACTCTGTTCATTTCTTGTTTTGATAGTACACAATAGTCCACTCAATGCTTTCTGTCATGTAATTCCGTACGACTAAAATTGATCAGTTAATTTGCCTTTCTACATTTACGAAAGTCATTGATGATAGATCAGAAAAGAACTCAATGTGACCTGTGACCTGATTGGATCGAGATCGGATTGCTGTACTTCAAAACGCTCACGCCTATTTCAACACGTAACATCCTCCTCACTGACTTGCTGAGGAGCCAGCTGAACGTGCATCGGAACAGCTTGGGTAAAACAAAGTGCAGTTAGCTAATATCTGAGCCAAGCTCTCAAGATGTACTCTTAACATGATTTTGCATAATCCAGTGATCTTTTGATTACATTAAGGGATGAAAAAAAGTCAGCTTTATGAATCAGAATTTTTTTATTCATTGGAATTTCGTTATTAGCTTACGACGGAATGAATAACTTACACAATAAAAACGGGGGCTATCAAAAAACCAAAATCCACGGGGTTTGTTGATGTTAGTTGACAGTTTTTTGAAGGAACTTTGAACATCTGAACGTATCTTCCATATATACTCGGACAATTCATTAAATATTTTATAAAACTCTACAACTGCTCAAAAACATTGAGATTCATAGCTGCATAGAGAGAATTGTTTTACAGCAATCATCAACAACACGCCAAAGGCAGTTAGTTGGTACATACATTATTTTGATAATACTGGATGCCCTCGAACAAATCCGTAGCACCGACAATGTGCCGCACTGAATTTGAGTTTGCGAAAACAGGGAGCAACAGACAGTCTGGAAAGACTTAGTGCTGCTATCTTTTGGCATTATTTTGAAGTGCCGCGGGTAGGAGATCCCATCTGGAAGATCAGAAAGACAAAAACTCTGCATGTAATACAAACGATAAGTCTGCTAACTAGTGTGTCTTGAATTGCTTTTTGTCCAAAGTTCAACTGTTTCAAAAATCAGAGAAAATGAGTTGACCAATCCAATGACGACCTTGACCGTCTAAGCGCACTTAAATTGCTGCGTGCATGAAACATCCTGCGCTCCGAAATGCACTCGGAGCTCCGTGGACGGTTATCACTTGCTCACACAAATAGTGCTCTGGGTTTGCAGTCTGTAAACCAGAGTTTGCTGCATGTAATTCTCGTTCGAAAATCCAGTCTTATTCAATAAGAATGAGTTATGCTTAAAAGCTTCGAAATGTTGTACACATTTGGAATTTTTGGTACTAATATACACCATCCATTCGACAAAACCTTGAGAAGATCAACGCGTGCCCCTGGCTCTGAACACTGTTAGGCCAAGAATAGTTTATTATTCATTGATTAGTTCCTAGTACAATAGGGTATAGATGAATCCAAATTTTTGCGCGCATCATGGTGTTACGCACTGACAGTCTATTCGCAAATAATCCGCTGACAGTTTAATGGAATAACCTTTCAAGCAATGCGTCGCCATCAAAATAGCTGGTTAACTCGGGGATCCTCAACTCAAGACAGCGTTGATCTGCAAGCATTTGTCATGCATCTGTATAGCAGTGTGTGTGTGTCTGCAAAAACACGTCCCGTGATGCCATTAAGCAGTATGTTGAGAGAGCAAGATCAGCAAGACATTGAGTTCGTTTATTAGGAAACCAATAATAAAAGACAAAAATAGTCTAGACAAAATAGTCTAGACAAAAATTAGTCTAGAAAAAAATAGTCTAGAAATGCATTTATATACCGTAGCATGATGAGTGCGTTTGTAAGGTGATCTGCCAAATGGTCAGAAAGTGACATGTATATGTTATTTGCATTGATTCCTAGCCGTTCTTTTGCACGTTTATTCCTGTGCTTCATTGCTTCTTCCAGAGTACAGGTGTGAAACTTATTGACCCAAATCAAAATACCATATCTTATCATCTCTAGAGACTGAAAATTCGCGCGTCTGTTTTTGTGTTGACCAGTGGGATTTTGTTTTAACGCGGTGTATTATTTCTGAGATTTCCGGGACAAATATACTGATATGTGATAGCGTTTTTTAGATGATCATGGATGGCTTTATGAACCAGCTACAGCAGGATTCGAAGGTACCCACAAATGAATGCACCATAAATCCTGCGATCAGTCTCGCTGTCAACAAGCATTGCTCCATTTGAGGAGCCGTTGCCACGCGGGCACTGTAACGTAACCTTCTTCCAGGATTATTTCTGTCCGATAGCATCACTTTGACTTATTCCTTGCTCCCGAGTTTTAAGTTCGGTTTAGTTTATTTCACAGGCCGAGAACCGTACACCAAAGTGCAGCTCGAACAGCTGTAGCTCGGTTTTTCAACTGTTGAACGAATAAGTTTGTAATTACCGTGCTTGTTTTGTGAAGATCCAGCACAGCGCTGACGAAAGTTGTGTCAGTTTGGTGAGTGTGGCGTAGGGGAAGCAACAGCTTTACTACCAGAGAGTTATTGTTTGAGTGGCCTGATTATAAATGTCGGAGTCACTAAATATTAATTTGTCTTGTCACGCCATCCGAACTTGTAGAACCGCGTTCACCAAAGAGCCAAGTTGTTTTATAGGGCCTTAAACTTTTCCCTCCCAGGCCATGAACATGTCGGAGTCACTAAATATTAATTTGTCTCGTCACGCCATCCGAACTTGTAGAACTGCGTTCACCAAAGAGCCAAGTTTTTTTGTAGGGCCATAAACTTTTCTCTCCCAGGCCATGAATTCTCAGCTTCCGCGCCGTCCCCGTTCCATAAAAAGCTGGGTGACGTAAGGCATACGATTTCAATCTTTGGATCGTGTCTTGTGGACTTAAAAAGGAAGAATAAATCTTACTGGAAGCTAGTTTTTGTACCATGCTAATTGACAAGGGAAAACGGACTGTTATACACAGCGAATCTTCAAAGATATTCCAAATGCAACGGCTACGTTGCTTATCTACCAATCTTAAACGCAGCATTGCTCAATCGACCTTCACAGTCAAGTCGGTTTATGTTGGTACCGAAATTTCGGAAGTTATCAAAGGTTGCCAGGGGCTTCCGAATCTGGGGTATGACTTTGTCATTCAAAACTCAAGCAAAATTTTCCATCTGCCCAGATTTAAGAAATCATCGACCAAGATTAATGGTTCACCTGCAAGCACAAGGCTTAGAACTGATGCTAACCACGCTTTTAATAAAAATATACAGCTTCCAAAAGCAGATCAAAATAAAACAAGCGCAAATTTTTACTTTTTCGGACACAGCAGCAACCCACCATTTTGCATGAACTACTTGTATTGTGCTATTCCTATTACAACACCTGAGACATCCACTCACGCTGTACCCGTTTTCTGGAAGATTGTACAATGGAATGTTTGAAGCCCCAAATTTACCAGTGAATTTGTATTGCCGAATTTTAGCTACTGAAATTCATTATACGCCATCAGAGACTGGCAAATTTTCTGCGGGTCGTTTACACTAAAGAAACGCTAAACAAACAGGGTTGCACGAGCCACAGAATCATTTGAATTTTAATCAACCAAATTGCCATGAATCAAGCATACTCTTTCAAAAAAGATAGCGAACTACCTTTATCTTATTCCTTGCCCAATAGTCTAACGCTGTTGCTTCCGAGAGCCTCGCATGCCCCAGGAAGGCGTAGTATCGCACAGATATCCGAGCCTTGATTCGTTCTAAGTGCATCCGAAGCCGTGTTCGGTCCAGTGCAGAGTTAATTATGTCTGCAACTTTTGCGAAATTTGTAGTTGATTACGGCCATCTAGGAGAGATTGGAGCGTATGATCTTTGAGGCTGGGCGATTTTAACACGTCCTTCTCTGTAGCAGACAGGTTTCTTTTCCCGTGAATGCCGACGGGATGATTCCATGACCTATGTGAGAAGGTGAGGATTTCCCGTTTGGGTATTGCCCAACAAATTCGACTAAATTTGTAAGCGTCCGATTAAAAATTCGGCTTATTTCAAACAAGGCAGAATTATTCGGCTTCATTGTGTCAAGGAATAAGAGCGAACAGAGGTTCCACTGGATAACTTGATGACATTTAATGTATGATTAACAGGGTACGTTTGAAATATGTTATGGTGGCGGTGAGTGTGGTGTATTGTATCTTGAAATTCAGGACCTGCCTAGCCTAGGGTGAATTACGTTATCGTCACGGCATTTTGAACCTAGAACTATCTTGAACAAACAACAGACACATTTGACCGTCAACCATATGCCTCACTGAAAACACAATGAAAAAATGAACATTATTGGTCATTTGCGATATTTATTCTCACCGAATCCCAGACGTTGCGGAATCGACGGCCGCATCACTCTAGTTGGATTGAAGGCGAGACGGTTACACACCAACATCCTGCAAGTCCATTCAATTCAGCGCATGAATTAGTGTTACAACTGAAAATATTAGCTTATAAACGCCTTACAAACAGATTAAAGATAGGCTGATGACCAAAGCACAGCTCTTGTTTTCGGCTTAAATGGTTTGGTATCTAGCCTGTTTGTCGCGTTATGACATGACTCTTGACGAATGGAGCGGGACACCGAGTGAAGAATGATTCTTATGGAATCGCTTCCAGCTATTATTATTGCACAGCTGTCTGCATATCGAGTTTTGTCAGTGTCTCAAATTCATTTAGAGAGTTAGCCGTTTCCCGACAACAATGTTGAACTTCCGTTGACGATTAAATGTCATCAAGATTCCAGGCAAATATTTGGGTAAACGAGGTATTTTTTATGAGGGTTTGAAATTTTCACGCGTTGTCTACGCAAAATGGCTTCATAGAACTATTAGGTTCCACCAAAATAAGAATGGCGAATGTGCGATTACGTTCCATCTTTCAAACTAGATGTAGCCATACCCACTTCTTACTGAGCCTCAACTCTTCTTTTAGGTTGTTTAGCCTATGCGAGCAGAAGAGCAGCCCCTAATACCTAATAACGACGTTACTCTTGTTAGAGAAAATACAATTAGTCAAAATCTTTCGTATGTCTGTTGATAACGTACAAATATCTGAGACACCTGGCAGAGAGGTTTAATTTACTCCTTTTGCTTGGAAGAAGCAAGTAGCGGAGGCCCCAGAAAACCTAAAATGATTACGGATACAAGTTTCACATACGCTCATTTTTTCCTTATTCACAAGCAACTTGAGATGTCACAATCGACAGCCTTAATTAACTTTTGGATATTGTGTAAATGAAACTACCAATAGAAAAATCGTACGCGCAACTAATTGCCTGTTATTAAGCTAGTTCAACAATATTTTTTATAGCTTGCGCCTGGGATTGATGTTTAACCACTTTGCTGACAAGACCAAGCACACTCTGCGGGCAGCGGTCTCCTTACTCATTCTGCTTCTATTTATTGGCTCACATGAACAAAATTGCATCTGTCAAACTCAAATCCACCTTTGTATGAACGGTTTCGGTACCGTGATAATTTGTGCATTCAAGTTTTACATTTTTGTGCCGATTATATGACCATGTCTTCGTGAGAATTCCTGTCAATTCGATTCAAAATCTCTCTATAATAGGTAAGTTTGTCAGATGTGATGTACACTGAATTCACCCATGGTTGAGTTGAACTACCCATAAATCCAATTTAAAACTTTATTTTACGACTTTGTAAAATCCAACTCTGAGTTCCAATTTGGACTGCGTTATCTGCATTATAATCTACATTGAATTCATTATCTAGACTTGTGCTGGAATATCAGTGTTTACATTTAAAAAAGTGAGCAAAACATCGCTGTTTCCTGCAGGATTACTTTTATCATCATGTGTTTTAAAACATCATTCTATATTGGATATCACGCCTTATGTACCCCGTAATAGTCAATCTTTGCATGTGACTAAAATCTTTTGATTCACATCCTTGTAGAATAGATACAGCTTGTCAACTTGTTGGGTCAAACCCAACTTGGTGTAGAGACACAATTTGTTCTGCAGGCCTTGTTTTCTGTTAAATTCAGTAGAACTTACCAGCCCTACGCGACTAGGATATCACATAAATGGTAGAAAATGCTGCTTAACCAAGTTGCGTGGCACAAACTGATGGCTAGATTGTCTCTCGAAATTTCCGTAGGTATTCTGCTGCTACTCATCACTTCTTTCACCGGTAAGTGCAATAATGTGATAAATCTTGCTTGCATTTTTGGTATCCATTTTCACTAATACTCAGACGAATTCAGTATAGCCTGTAAGGCAACACCGTGGTCATAAACTCCAGAATTCCAAGTTGAAACTTAAACGCTACTGCGGCAAACCTCAAAATTGGTGTTTCAAGCTGTCAGAACCTGGCCAACTTGCTTATAACAAAGCAGTTTCCTTTCGAGCAGCGAAGTAATCAAGAGAGACTCATCCGATCATCAGCTGAATTTGTTGCAAAATCCAGTGTTTTTATCTGCAAAACTAAAGTGCAAACATATTCACAAACAGGTACGTATAAATGACATGCCATGTGAAGTATTCCTTTTACTGTATAATTTCATCCCAATAATTGTTGATCTGAAAACCTTGCCTACAAAAATGTTTTTGCTTTAAACCGGAAATCGGGCACTTGCTAAGTTTTTCATTATCTGCGCATATTTTCTGAGCTTTATATTTTTTGAGCTATATAAAAATATACATACGTCTCCAAATCAGCGTCAGTAAAATAGCAAAGCAAATAACAATATTTGATCAGTGATATTAAGCCCTTGGTACATAGTTGCTATGCCATCAGAGTCATAAATTCCCGGACACCATGGAAATTCTATGTTTCAAAGAAGGCAAATCCGTGAACTGAACAACCGAACCTTATTTCAAATATTTGGGAAACTCGTGTACATTACAGTCCAAAGTGATATGTCCTGAAGACAAACGCTAAAATCTGTCAGCATTTGACATTTGTGCATCAAGTTTGCCATCCGAATGACCACATTTTGCTAAGGTTAATAAAACCAAAATTCATGCAGACGTTTTCCTGTGTGAGGTTTAATATTTTGACAAGATTTCTTTAAATGTTTCTTCTGTTTTATCAACCTTTTATATTGGGAATTATTCGCTTGTCCGACCTTAAAAACCGAAGAATGTATCTAGGGGATTGAACGCTAGAATTTATGTGTTCCCGAATTCGAACGCTAGGTAGTCTCATTTTGCTCTGGTGGATAATTCCGACATAGTAATACTTAAACTGAAAACGCGGTAATCATGAGAGTTCGCTTTTCTTGCTATTTGTTTTATCCTCACTTTGTGTGTTTTTTTCACTTCAAAAGCCAAAGACTGTTTTACGGAATGTAAGGTCCACAGTTGTCTGTAGTAAGTACACATATGGCTTTCAAAGAGGTCTCGACTATTCACACCAAACATTGAGGTCAATGGAAAAATGAGTTTAATAATAACCAAATACCCCACAAGCGTAACAAAAGAAATGTGGAAAAATTAATGATTCATGTGAATATTGTATTTCATTCCAGATTGAGTTTGGTGCCCAAGCCCAAAAACCCGGGGAAAGTCCAGCGAATGTATCTTACAGAAATCTTTTCCGATATCCAGAAAAAAGTTGCACAGAATGAATTATTTCATTTTGCGTCACAAACCGTGTTTGCTTTATTAGGGTCTTCTGGCAAAATTGTTTTCGCCAAAAATCCAACCTTCACAGAGAAAGTGGGTACGTTTTTTCCTATGTTTCAACTGGCTACGTTTATGAATGATTAGGGGAATATAGTTTTTATATATGACGTGCTTATTGTGTGCCGTTTTCACGCATTTATTTAAAGGAGCGACAATTGCAGTAGCTTGTAAGTGACCGTACTGAATATAATACTTATTATAAAGTAAACTCTACAGGTTTGTTTAGGCATGAGGATATTTCATCCCGGAACACCTTACAATTTGGTGCAGTATTTAACTAAAACTCATCTTACGTTTTTCAAGGCGCTCGTATTGCCGTTAACTCCGTCTGACAAAGTAAAGTTTTTATTCACGTTGTGGACACGTTTTGCCTCTTCAGTGTAAGTAAACAAACACTACATGCATTTACAATGATAGTTTCAAAAGTGCTCGGTCGAACGTAGTATTACCTCTGGATGTAAGTGCCGCCAGCAAGTGTAATATCCCTAATGATAATATACCTGGCCAGTCGCGACTTGCAACAAATTGTGTGTACCGAAAATATTTCCACAGGTCTGCTATGGGCAACACCAATGTGGTTTAGAGCATTTCAAACCGAAGCATATCGCTAAAAAGCCTTTGTTACCTAGAACTTCTCTGGTTTTATCATCTCGTGCACGCAAAAATAGCAAGTACGTTTAGTTTGTTTAGTCTAGCTACACCGTTTCTCATATGCAATTCATTTAAAGAGACCGAATTTCGGGAACAATAACACTAAAGACGTTAGATTTATCGTCCTCTTTTAGGGATATAGGACATTTTTTAAGCGATATCTTTCTTCGTTCTGTATTTCAAAGTCCAATCATGCATAGAATCAGGTAGGTGAATCAGGTGCGCCGTAGTAGTTGCAAAATTTTCTTTATTTCATGCTTGGAAATTTATCGACCTGCTAACTTTTTGGTTTCACCATATTGGAAAAGTGATTCTCTAACTTAGGTTGCCGTTAATCGAGTGTCATTTTATACACACGTTTACCCTTATATTGTGTATGCCTTGTGTAACATAATCCACAGTGCTCATTATTGCAAAGAGGCAAAGGTTGCGATTTAAATTATTTTTAAAACTGATCACCACACCTAGAGGATAAAACTGGCGCAAATACCGCGTTAATATATGACAAAGTCTAAGTTTTCTAAAAAAAAGCTAGTTGGAAGGCTGCTAAAGCTTTGTCTTCAAGCAGACGCCCCAAACTACTTCAAAGCAGTCAACTAGAAAACGTGTCACATATTGCGTTCGTCTGGACCACTAATTTCGATAGCATTTAAAAGCAGTGCTAAATATTTTGCGGTTTTATGTCTCATTTTTGCTGATATATTTAAGATTTCTATCCACAACTGTATTCGTCTGGACCACTAATTTCGATAGCATTCAAAATCAGTGCTAAATATTTTGCGGTTGTATGTCACATTTTCGTTGATATATTTAAGATTTCTATCCATAACTGTGAGGTTTTTCACGAAAGCAAAATCACGATCTTTCCCAACAAAGTTGAGATATTTTAACTCGAACAGTGTATACGTAGCAGTGAAAACTTCTGTCACAGCAGTATCGCTTGTTTTGAGAACTCGGACTGTCTGTCTTTTTGTGGAACGACTTTTCGTGTATTTTCTAGATTGTTCAAATATATCCTAGAGTTTTCCATGTTTGCGAAATCCACTAAACGCGCTGCAATAAAACGAGTCGAGCATGCATGTCATTAATAGTTTCTATTTATAAAAAAATCAAGTACAACTTTATCGGGCTGTTTAACACAATGAACGATTGCGGATATTTTGTCTAAAATAGACGTTCTACGTGTGGGCAGCCAGTTGTTTTCACCCCTGAGTTGCTTCACCGAAAAAACATGTAGGTTGTGCGGTTATTGTAATCGATTTCCCAAAGCATGACAGGTCTACACCACAGTCAAAGATTAAATACTAATCTTTGGGCCTTAAATTTATTAAATCCGTTACCAAACAAAAACACCAACAATTTTCTCTCTTCTCAAAAATGTCGCTTATCAGGAGAAATGAATGATGAGCGAGAATTCACCGAGGTGTAAATCATATCTGGAGTTTGAGCATTATATGCACAAAGTGCATAATCTCAGATGGATAAATTTAGCAATTTTTGGTAGGAAAAACGCGTTGATAATCGATATAATTCAATGATTTTTAGCAGGTCCGCACATGATTTAATCGACTGGTGCATAACTTTTATTGCCTTAATTTTGTGAGATTGAACATAGTTGTGACGCCGTTTACCTCCTCCTCTTTTGGCGCCTAATTCAAGAGAAAAACAATGGCTCTCAGCTAGTTTGTGGGTTTACATTTATTTTTTTCAAATTTTACGTGCACAAATCATGCAGGTACGTTTATGCTTTCTGGTCTGAATAAACTGCGAAGTGACAAGCTTTTCACATACCCACTTAACTTTATACCGGCGATTAAGTGGGGGATATCTTCTGTATTTTTTATGGTCCTTATCTTAAATGAATTGCATTAAGTTTCGCATTCTCCTCAGAAAAGGCCTTGTCACAGAAGAATGCCAAAAGCATTCCCGCTGGGTCATCTGAGTGAGCTAGAGAATTAGTTACTGTCAACTTATTGAGTAATTTCAAACAAGACGATGATGACTGCACGCTGATGTCTTAAATTCGTTTTGCCAAGACTTTGGCAAGAAGCTCGATTGTTACGTGTCTGTCCGTCACCTGTGTTGTACACATTTGATTTACGCAAATAGTAAGGCTTAATTTTTTATCGGCGCATGGTTGGAAAATCATACGGTATACGCGCACGTGCAGGCACATATATCCTCAAAGAGGGCTCGATGCGGGGAAGCGGAAATAATGGGTTTTGGGTAACTACAACGGCAACATTTTCTAACCCTAAAGACAACTAATATCTACACCTAACACATTCGATACTTATTATTTATCACTTATTCTGCACCAAAACAGAACGTCAGTTCAAATAATTGTTCATGCTTTCCTCAACTGACAAACGCTCAACGCTTTATTAGACTCTTTCCTAATACCTATTATAAAGGGTTCATAGCTAAGCTAAACGCTGATCAAGACTGAAGCTAGTTAGAATTACAAGTACGATATGTTGCCCTTGAATAGGGCGTTATCCGAATTTCGTTAAATTATCTGTCGCATGCACTTTGCCGTGTAGATGTTTCTTTGCTTGAATGGAGGTCGTGATAGGCTGCGTCCCTGTGATTTAATAAAGCAATAATTATTATTAGGTATTTTAGCACTGTACTAGTTTTTGGTCACCTAATTATTATTAGGTATTTTAGCACTGTACTTGTTTGTGGTCACCTAATGACTAAATTTGTCGAGTACATTACTCTGCTATTTGGAGCATGAACGTAATCCAGTGGGTAGTAAAAGATGGCGGTCAAAAATGTTTTGTCCACTATCCTTTTGTAAATATCACACTGTTTCTTCTTGATGCAGTACGTAAGTATGCGTTGTTAACAACGATTCTTCAACGTCACTTTATTGCGTAAAATGTGTTCCGCAAGTTTCAATGTGCGATCATTTTTTTCAAAAAGCTCATTTGAATGACACCGCTGCAATGCAATTTTAAAACAACGAGATCCGCAGATGTAGTGGTGATAACCAGGTGCCGTTATTTTAAAAGTGATGGCATGATCTTAGAAAAAATGCGATTGCCGTATCGGAATCCACCATATTGAAATGTTTGATTCGCAACCAAATGTGTTATGATTCATTGAATAAAAATTACTCAAACATTTATTTATTACACTCAGTTGTCAGCTCTTGGTGGACTCAGAAATTTTTTAAGACACTTGGTTGCCTTTCTGTTAACTATGATGGTCAACCAAGTTGTGTCTACCATTGGAGAGATTTATTTGCGTACAACCATTCAAAGTGAAATAGTCTCCGTAAATCTCAGCTACTTTTTCTGTCAAAGTACCTGTTTACTTTGCAGCGTTTGGTGCTCGGATGGGTTGGTCCGGTGTGTCGTATTTGCATTAGTTCATAAAAATCCTTACTATATTATCAATGATGCAAGTTTAAATTAATAATCTGCAGAATTTTAGGAATTCTACGTGTGCAACTTCTTGAATAGTTCTTCGCAACATTTTTTCTTCGCGACATAATGTGCTTCGCAGCGACTGAATGCAGCAGTAGTTACGTTCATTATTTCAAACCAATCTGACAGTTGTTCCGCCATGGATTAAACGTATTGGTAAAATATTTCAAAAGTGCAGGTTTGCGGTGCGCGATATTTGCAAACGCAACACGTTTTAGCGAATGTCTCTGAGAACATTAAGTGCAATTTAAATCGACACCAATTCTGATGACGTGAATTCCTCTCACTTGAAAGAAAATAAAAATATTTTACATTTTATAGGAATGAAACAATCCATCAACATGGACAAAACTTCTGTAGCATCCAAGACTAATAAAAGAAATTAAGGTGGAACGGATAATTTTTGATAATTTTCTCCACATATAATTTCCTTCTCCTCGAACTAGAAATTACGACACCAGCAGATTTCCGTGCATAAACCAGGTACCATTACAAATACTATGTACTGGTTGCCTTGAGCAACTATTCGTGA
>NW_008751838.1:254331-268712 GCF_000715545.1 Opisthorchis viverrini
AATATATATATATATATATCCATGCTCCAACAAAGGAAACACATACTGCATGCCTTTTAATGTGCAGCAGACGCTAGTGCCCTCTTGACTCACGAGGCGGGCACAGGATATCAGATATGTAGCAACAGATGTGTAAATCAGAGGCTAGAATAGTCATTCAACGCCATGCGAGTGGCCGTACGTACGCACAGTGCCCCAAATGGTGTACAAATTCAGGACAAATAATGTAACTTTAGGAAGACCTGCCATACAACAGCCTTTGTGGATTCAGGGAAACAGATTGCGTGATGTATAAATGATGATTGTTTTAGAATGGAAGAACTGACCGCAAAATATTATCACGTGATGTGAGATGTTGGCATAGGAGCAACCAACAACATTCTCTTCGCGCCTGCTTTCACTCCGAAAGATTATTCAACATTTACTCATGACCATTTTGGCGTCCATCACACTTGCTCACTAGCTGCAGTGATCGATTAGTTAAGGCTTGTTAAAGTAAGCCTAAAAATATAAAAGGATTCTTGAAGCCTCTTGCGAATCTCCGGTGACAAGTGCACAAAGTCAAATGCCACATACAACGAAAGATTTTAAAAATGTTCCAATAGACCAATTTCTGAGACAATACCTCTGGGTTCTATAACTGCACTTGGCGCCGGTTTCAACAAAGATGAAGAACCGAGATATCACGTGTATTCTTGGAATACAAATAATTGGATTGACAGACCAAATGCAACCAACTTGTCACAAGCTGGTTTTATCCATGCCGTTATTCAGACAGTTGCCCAAGCAGTTTTCTCTACCACTTTAATGTTCGCACATGTACCGTAGAGCGGGAATTTTACAGTGAGACTCTGGTGACATTATCCACTGCATAAGAAGCGGTCATTTTTTGTATGCGCTTTCTTCCTTATTCGGATTGTCGAACTCATGCTTCACACAAATAGTCTCTTCTATTTATTTCCGCTAAGGATGAAAACGATTTGGCGTACCTCTTGGTAGACATAGCTGTGTACGAATAGAACGCTTCGCACAGTAACAAAAGTCTGGATCAAGCGCGTACAAGTGTTTTAGCCCCGATACCTTGCAAGTCCTCTGTATCTTTAAAGACTGATCTGAGAACTTAAGAAGTTTCACGGAATGCTATAACTACGTATATATTCTTTTCCATGTAAAGACGAAGGAACAGTCTAAATAAATTACGGTAACTGTCAGATCTACAGAAGTAAGATCTTTGACGAAACAAAAAGGACAGCCCAAAACTACGGTAGATCAGTGGTGTTAATGCCGGAAATCAACATCATGTTTGGTTTCTGAGTATTGTTCATCATGTCAACATTTTTGGCGGTCTAAAACACGTGAATTAATCATCACCGAGGGAAAAGCCATCCGTTTTTGTGCCCTAAAATTAGTCAATAATCCACAGACATTATCCATTGTCACGCCGAGCACTGTTTGGGAGACTGGATCCCCTACTTCACTAAACCTGTGTAACAGGAAAGCCGCAGAATTAATTTCGCAAAACCGCATGGCCTATAGGAATACAGGTGATTATCCAAGCCCTTTGGCATGTCAGCCAGTTTGGTCAGGTGAGATCAAGCTATCATGCACAACCATGGATTTATCACTTCTGTGACGAACACTATATGCAGGTTTTTAAAACAGGAAACGAATTGCTCGTTTAGTGGATCGCACGATCAACTCCCCTCTGTAGTTGGCCAAAGTGAATTACAATGAAATGGGTTTACCGGGCAGTATGACCAGTGATCCTTCAGTTTTGGGTCACGGTACGCTTGTTTTTAGTTACCTTTGGCAATGGAACGTAGACTTCCGTTCCCTCTGTAGAGTCTATTCCACGCCTCATCCAGGACAGCGGATGCCCCACTGTCCCGTTGCGTGACGTACCGTCTGAATACTAACGTATTTCGTCAGCATACTTGCTTTTGATTGTATATTACTGTATAAGTATTTTTTTCCATTTTGTATGGAACTATCTCCGTCCGGTAGGGATCTGGGATCAACAAGATAAAGTTTGTTGTTACAGAGTCGAAATGCAAAATTTGCAAAGGCCAAAATGTCCGCACTGGAAACCAAACTTTTCGAGTAAAACTTCCGGAACGGTGCGGTCCACGGTCAATCTAGATCAATTTCAAATCAGTCACTTAAGGATGTTTCATCAAACCACGCTTCCAAGTTGAGCACACGTGACAGGGGTTTGACTGTGGCGGCCGAATGACCAAGGAGTAAGTCTCACAAACAGCGCGATCTGTTTACCGGAAGACAAAATTAAATTTTCGGTCACACGAAACTGTGACTGCAACTCCTGTTTTGTCCTGCGGAATGGAAGCGCCCATCCGCACTCTGTCCTATGCATTGTGCTGACAGAAATGCGCTTGTTGGCAATGTTCACTCAGACCAATCTTCTTCGGAAACAAGTGAGAATAATCAAAGGGAACCATGAGAACAAGCGTTTGCGCTAACGGCACAATGTGGGCAAGGCTAATGGTGCAACTCGGAGCCCGATTATGATTTTCAGGACTTCCGACAGTCCTTATGCGTCACCCCCAGGGATCACTCTAATAGTTTGAAAATGGAGGGACCAGCTGAGCTTCCCAGATTATCCGACTACCCCAATCAGAAACACGGGGAAGGTGTTCAGGCCACCTAATCAATAATAAGAATCTGTTTGTCTATCATAAAAAATCGTTCTATTTCCTTGTAACAATGCATTCAGATGCATTATTGCCCCTTGTGTTGACTAAGGAACACTGAATTTGCTCACCTTCGTTCTGTTCCCCTACGTTTATACAATTAAAAAGGACCAGGAAAGTGAGAACCGTCAAACCTTTAAGTTTGCTGCTGTTTAACTATGGCCAGAAGGCTTCCATAATTCTTGGAAAATCCTTCAAGTTCATACGGGTATCTTCGTTTGATTGTCTGATAAATTTAAATAATGTGACTTCCGCTAATTCAGGTTCTTTACTTGATTAAATTTTGCGTTACTTACATATAGCATAAAAACAAAGAGCACGATATTCACTGCACCCATCAAATGTTGCACCAAAAAGCCAGAATCCGTGAAGATATTAATTTTGAAGAAGTTAACGCTAAAGAGAATCCCTTAGCACAACTTGCGCGCATCACTTCCTTGAGCTGTGTTTCTCCACCGTAACACGAAATGTGCTACTTCGAGATTATGTTATGCCTGTCATGTTATATTCAGAATAACAGAACATATCCGGTTCTTATTTACAATTTTAGTCTTCTACACATCGGACAATAATGAAACTACTGTTTTTTTGTCAGCCGGAGGAGAGACATTATGAAATCCATTGGGTCACCCAAGTTGACAATATATCTGCTTGCTTGGATTAGTTGCTTTTGCCTAGAACCCCATCATTTTGGGCTATCTAACCACTAGAAATTTTAAAAACGTAAGGCAAAAAGCAAACATACACCTAAAGGTCATTACCTATAAACAGGAAGAGAGCTAAAACTCTACCATGAAGTTGTTGCGGCCAACTAACGAAATGTCAGACTTCTAGTTACTATTTTTTACCGTGAACTTCAATTCACTCATGACAATTTGCAATTGGGAATTTAGCATGTAAGTTATTTTTCTTCCCAGACTACAGTAAAATACAACGAACTTGAAGCGATACCTACGAAGTTTTCAAATGAACCCACTTCTGAGAAATTTATACTTGATAATTGTTGCTGAACATTCATTCAAGCGTACTTGAAACGAAATGAGATCCGAAAATTAATTTTTTTCTATTGTAGTGGAAAACTTCGCCAAAGGTTTTTAAAGTTGCACTCATGTAAAAGTTTTATTTTCTACCGCAGTGCTTCGGGATGCTTGGGCCCTAAAATCGAAGAAGCATTTATTCCAACGATACTTCACATACCTTCACTGATTAAAGACAGAATTGCTTTTTTTCGTTAAATATGCCGGAAAATTGAAACAACGATTCATAAGCAAATTTGTGCTAGTTTTTTGCGAAAATTTAATCACCAGAGAATATACGCTCTTTATTCCACGCTGTTTATTCCGAAATCAAGCTGCTGAAGCACTACAAAAACGTACGTTCAATTTTATGCTTGTGAACATTTCGTCTGCTTACATCAATCAATGAATCATTTGTACTCGGCTAAGTAAGACTACACAAAATCTCATATGTTGGTTTACTGTCATACATGGTTGCATATAAGATTTGACGTGAAACTTCAAGACAAACTTAAACGCTGTTTCATCGTGCACGATATTTTGTAGGTCCTTCCAAGTCCTGATAGTGCGCTTAAACAATCTGAGTTCTGAAACCGCTTCATTTTGTGCTCCTTCAAATAGAAAAACTTGCAACATAGTTTGATCATGCAACTCGGATTTCAGCGTATTCATTTTTATGTATTCAAGTGCAAACACGAAAGCAGCGTTTTTTAATTCAAGCGTCTGAAACAGTTTTTAGTTAAATTTTACTCTTTTTTACCGTTGATCCGTTGCCTATTTGCTCTTAGCAATGGTTGCGTTTTCGTTTCACGAAATTAAGATCGTCAGATCGGTTGACACGTATGCGCATCCAGTCCGCAACAGAGTCATACAAACATCCCAGTAAAAGCGCCTGCAAAACATGTCTATATTTGCTTCTGCTAAGACAAGACGTTTTATTGTATAAAACACAGGCTTACTAAAAAGTTAAATTTGTGCTACGCAATAGATTTCACAATGTTGGAGTGATGATAACTAGTTTTCCAAACAGCACCCTTTAGTTGGGTAGTTTGCCATTAATATTGTAATGTGTTACAAATTTATTGCTACACTTCAAAACTCACCGAACGCTTTGGCTCTCGTTCTGTCCGTTACAAAGACCTAAAGAATTCTGGGCATCAATTAATTTGATTGTTTGAGGGGAAAGTTTATCTTTAAAAATCTGGGAGACAAATTCCTTTCGTTCTTTTGAACGTACACTACGAATCCACTATCTGACAACACAGCAGATTTTGCGCGTTCACAGGATGTAAAATCGTCAAAGGCATACATTCCTCTAGTTTTTGAAGGTGTTTCGAGAACAAATGTCAACTTTTCGTCCGTTTGAAATAAAAAAAGTTGGCGAATGTTTAGCAGCAGGTTAGTTTCTATCCTATATGTTGACGCTAAATTTAGATGCAAGNGTCCAATTTTATGCTTGTGAACATTTCGTCTGCTTACATGAATCAATGAATCTTTCGTACTCGGCTTAGTAAGACTACACAAAATCTCAAACGTTGGTTTACATTCATACATGATTGCATATTAGATTTGACGTGAAACTTCAAGACAAACTTAAACGCTGTTTCATCGTGCACGATATTTTGTAGGTCCTTCCAAGTCCTGATAGTGCGCTTAAACAATCTGAGTTCTGAAACCGCTTCATTTTGTGCTCCTTCAAATAGAAAAACTTACAACATAGTTTGATCATGCAGCCTGTATTCAAGTGCAACCACATAAAAGCAGCGTTTTTTTAATTCAAGCGTCTGAAACAGCTTTTAGTTATATTTTTCTCTTTTTTTACCTTTGATCCGTTAACCATTTGCTCTTAGCAATGCTTGTGTTTTTGTTTAACGAAATTAAGATCGTCAAATCTGTTGACACGTATCCGCATCCAGTCCGCAACAGAGTTATACAAACATCCCAGTAAAAGCGATTGCAAAACATGTCTATACTTGCTTCTGCTCAGACAAGACAATTTATTATACAAAACACAGGCTTACGAAAAATTTAAATTTGTGCTACGCAATAAATTTTACAATTTTGGAGTGATGATAACTAGTTTTCCAAACAGCACCCTTTAGTTTGGTAGTTTGTCATTAATGCTGTAATGTGTTACAATTTTATTGCTATGCTTTAAATCGCAACGAACGCTTTGGCTCTCGTTCTGTCAGTAAACAAGTTACAAAGACCTAAAGAATTCTGGGCATTAATTTATTTGATTGTTTGATAGGAAAGTTTGTCTTTGGAAATCTAGGAGACGAATTCCTTTCATTCTTTTGAACGTACACTACGAGTTCACTATCTCACAAAACCGCAGCTTTTGCGCATTCACAGGATGTAAAATTGTCAAAGACGTAAATTTCCCTAGTTTTTGAAGGTGTTTCGAGAACAAATGTCAACTTTTCGTCCGTTTGAAATAAAAAAAGTTGGCGAATGTTTAGCAGCAGGTTAGTTTCTATCCTATATGTTGACGCTAAATTTAGATGCAAGTAAACCTGTTCGCTTACTACACAATGAAATGAGTGCATTTTGACATACGCCCTTGTATGCCAATTGCGCTGATTGATGAAAAATAACAGCTCGAACATCAGTAAATCCAAACTAAAAGTTTATGCGTCATTGTTTCCGGCCACCATTTACTTCGTCATGAAAATGCGCGGAAAATATACCTTTACTCCTCTATGTGTTATCGCGAATACGTTTGTGAAATCCTCTTGGGAGAAAAAAATATATCGCATTTCAGGATGTGTTTCTATCCTAGTAGAGCTCAAAGAACTCTGATTTCGAAGCTTTTTTTTTTAAAAAAATACTTGAATTAATTTGGCATCGAGATATTGTACCAGATTCATCTATTTTCAAAGTAAGCTGGCAAAATTTTATCGCTGAAAAAATTTTCCTTTGAACGAAAAAGCACGTGGGTCCTTATTTTATTTACTCTGATTTAGTATTTTCTTCTTATAATAACGCACTTTTCTATTCAAGCATATCATATGTATAGAACAAGCAAAGAGTGTGTGTAGGCAAAAAATGACTTGCTGCGTTCAATTTTTGCTTCACAAAATTCAAGTGAAAAAACTTGCTGGAGAATGTGAGCATAAAATAGTTGATTGTAATTAACTGACATATTGTGGGAGTTTTGGAAAACCAGGTTTTAATATTTCGTTGCGCAAGATGCTGATCGTTTTGTAAGGAGCTGAACACAATAAATAAAATGAAATCTTTCTTGAAGCTGTCAGCCTAGACTCCTCTGCCCTGATGATTGCAAATGGTAAAAAACTCAGTATCGCCCCAAAAAAAGTGCAGGTGCACCTGTGCAGCAACAATAAGCATATTATATCACCACTTTGCAACGTTGTACTTATTATTGTCCTTACAAGCACACATCTGGCATACATATATATGCATCACTTTTGTTCATCGTTCATTTTTTACGATGTTTCTCCCGCACACAACACACAAGTACGAATTTGTCTAAATGCAGGTGAGATTTCCTGTATGAGTTTTCTTCAGGGGGTTTATTCTTCCTCAGAGCGACAATTCAGGTTCATGCTTGAAGAATTGAGTCTACCAGAACGCGCAAACTCAAGGCTTCTCCTTACCAGACAAATCGTGAAGTACTACTTCACATGGCATTGGAAAAGTACCCACAAAATACCCATTGTCGCCCCACTCAAAGTTGGCTAGGTATTCCTGAATCCAGTTTATGAACAGAATATGAATTTTTTAATCCAAAACCATATGTTTTCAGGAAGGCTCTGATGTGCCAATTGCGTTTAATCAGCAAACACTAAAAACACTCTGCGGAAGGTTTGTGAGGCCCAAAATCATTCCCCCTGAAGTTTTGCGACGCAGTTGCCTTGTTAGTGGTGTTGCCGTCATTGGACGTCTATAGAACTGTAACGTCTAATTTGTGCACAAACAAGCGTATTCAGCCGTCAAAACCCAGAACGGCCTGCGCTCTCCCAAACCAAGCTTGTTTTAAAAAGCCTCATTTATTGTTTTAGGACGAAATTGTAACACGATGTTTGTCTAACACATGCGGATGCGGAATGCCTTGTTGACACAACATATGTTTGCCTGTGTATTTTCATCCTAAAAGACACTCAACCTCAAGAAATTAGAACACAAAGTGCGTATTTTGTATAGTTTGTTGTGAATACGCACGTAAAATGATCCAAATTTTTTCTCACTCTGGATTCACGCTTGATTTTGAGGGCTCCACAGGCACAACATATCTTGTTTTTACCGAACTCTGTTCTTAAAACATTCGTTTTTTGAAATGGAACGTCTCTCGTTTTACTTTTTAATAGAAAATATTGATCTAAGATGTAATCAATGGTGATTTGATTCCTCATCATAATTTTAAGGGATAAGATTTTAGGGATAAAATTGGGCTGTTCAGTACGACTTAACAAGAATGTGGGGCAAAGTATTTTTCACACAATGGATTATTTCAGGTTGCGTTACACATAACGGACATTAGTTATGTAAAAGTAACCTACGATCCCACCTGTTTCAAGTGCTACTAGGATAAGACGGCACTCTTCTTGACTAGAAGAAGTCATGTTTTAGCAATAAATAAACGATTCTTTTGAATATCTCACTCGGGTTCACAATATTCCGAGTCCACATCGAGGTCTAACTCCAACAGTAAGCTAAACTGAAAGCGTTAATAAATAGTTTATTTGCAGAGTATGAAAATANCGTTTTTGCATTGACTGACACCGCCAGAAATCTAGAAAACCAAGTTTAGTTGGTTTTACCGAGTGTAGTTTTATTTTTTGAATATTTCTTTGCGCAAGAGGATGGCCGTTTTGTAAAATAATACCGAGTAAACACAATAAATCGAGTGGAATTTTTCGTTAAGCCGTCAACCTAGACTTCTTCACTCTGGTGATTGCGGTTGGTAGAGAATTCAATATCGGCCCCAAACGAGAGTGTAGGTGTACCTGTGCAGCAGCATTAAGCATATTATATCACCCCTTTGCGATGTATTGTTAATTAATAATGTCCTTGTAAGAACACATCTGGCATACATATATATACGCATCAAATTTGTTCATCGTTCATTTTATACTGTATTCCCCATGCATAAAACACACAAGTACAAACTTGTCTAAATGCGGGTGAGATTTTCTGAATGAATTTTATTCATGGGGGTTTATTCCTCAGAGCGACAATTCAGGTTCATGCTTAAAGAATTCGGTTTATCAGAACGTGCAAACCCAAGGCTTCTGCTTGCAAGACAGATTGTGAATCGCTAATGCATTAGAGACTGATATCATTACAAGGTACCCATTGTTGCCTTAGCCAAATTTGGCTAGGCTTGTCTGGATCCATGTTTATGAACAAAGTGCACATCGTCTTTTACCATTGCGGGCCAAATTACTTGGTTTTATCTGCTACATTTCAGCAAATTTTTGTAGGGATTGAACAAACTTGCATTACACATTTTATGAGCACATAATGGCATACTGGGACGCGAAAATAGTCTCGATACATTTCCGGCTGCTACTCTCCAACCAATATTGTAGTAACTGTAGTAACCGATGCTTTTGTGTGAAGTTTGGCTTCTTGGTATACACGCGCGTGGCGGTTTCCGAAATACGGAACTTCAACACGCTAGTAAGACAATTATGAAATCATCAATAAGTTCTCCGTTATTCCAGAATATAAATCTCCAATGTATAAAACATTAATTATTCGCAGGCGGTATAAGCATACTTAAGTGCCGCTACGTCAAATCCTTCGACTTAACTGATTCCTATACTTAGTATAAAAGCTGACACTACCGTGATCAACAGAAAGGCATTCAGCTCTCAAAGTTTCTGGCGAGACAAATTGTCAAACGTTTGCGACGCCCTTTGTTTTGTTTCAATAATATTATCATAGACAAAATCACAGAATTAAATTGTCACTTAGTAAACGCATTTCAGTAGTCCAGTTGTTCTTCTGTCGTATTTGCGCTCTTCAAAGCGGGCCACAGTTTACAAACTCGAATTAGTTTAGATAGCCGGAGATTTGCTTTTTGACCTAGCACTTCAGCTACGCAATTCTCGAATTCATATCCAGGCTGTGTGTTACTTAATAAGTGGTACGGACCCCTTTGTCAGCTTTTTCTGCACACTGAAAGGATTTACCTACCATACAAAAGTTACATTTTGGTGTCTCTGTTAACCTGTGCCTTTTTTCTGCATATGGCGCTATTAGATTTTGAACTAAAAACTGACATTTTTGGGATATGTTCACTTAGCTTCTACTTGTCTACTATTGTTTGTTATGGGACCGATTTATTTTGTCTAAGTATATCTTCAATGATTCGGCTTACTTACTAAAAACAAAGTCGACACATTTGCTTAATTTACACATATAAACATACAGTTAAACATAATGATTTTAACGACTTTAACGACTGTCGAGCGAAAAGGCAAATAAAACAACTGCGCCTAACCAATTTTTAAGTGTCAGGTCTTGAATCAAAACATTGAACAAGGTTTGCCCAATGAATTAAGTGAAAATTTGTAATTCAACCGTGAATGATATGAAGCTGAAAGCCCCATGAGCTTGCGTTTTCTAAAAGTAGTAACAGTACATTTTTTGCCCAAAAGAGCTTTTAAATTTACTCATAACATTCACGGGGTTAAGGCCACGGGATTATACTTCGTGGATCGTAGAACGAAAAAATATTGTTGCGAGTGCAGTTAGTGTTTAAATTTATAGTATAATGTTTTACTTTCCCCCATGTTGCAACATATATGTTCTCATCCATCTTTTTTCTATTTGTGATATTTTTGAAAATTTGTTTTTCACTTTAGTACTTTATGTATCTAAAAAAAGTCACCTGATATATTCAGAGTCTACGAGGGAGGCACATTCGTTTTGGTTAAAACGTTGTCCAGTGTGGAAAGCGTGTCGTCTGTTCGGCCAATTCACACCCTGTAGTTTGTGTATAAAGCGAGACGTAAAATTGCGTTTGGGAGCATTGACGTACCTACATTGTATCTGTCGCTAAAAGCTAGACCAAACCATATCTTGAAGCGTCAGACTTGTAAAATTTGGTGCTGCGGTTTCCACCGCAATATGACTAATGCTAAAGTACACCGACAAACATTTTGCAAAAATGATTACTTCTGTAATGTTTGTGTGAAAAAAGTGAATCTTGAACGGCTTACTTCCTCAGTGCGTGACAAATTTAATTAAGCATTTTTTAAGGCTAAATCATCCAATTAGGAAGGTGGAGTGTACATTACTGCATAAATGACAACATTGATAACTTTGATTTGAAAGCCGTCATGTAACTTGTAATAGCCTAGGCATGTAATGCGAAAACCAAACTTTCTTACAGAGAAAAATGTTGGTAGCTTAGGTAGCGTAGATGGTCATTGGCTTGTTCGCTAAGTTGGGCAAATTGATCGTAAACGTTTCATCACCAATCATGGTGACGTCATTGGCGCGTAATTGGGAAGCGCAGCAGTGTGTAGCGCTGGTGATGAGATGTTTACAATCAAATTTCCCAACTCAGCGAACAAGCAAACAGTCAAACACCAAAGTATAAGAACCAAACACTGATGAGGGTGAGCAGGGGGCGCAGAAATTTTTAAATAGAAAAATTAAAATTCGGGGAAATACACAAACCAAATCTTTTTAGAGCTCTATCTGACTCGAAACCTCAGGTGCTGATGTCGTGTTAGTTAGCATCCCATGAATATTGAACACTAAACCAGGAAGATATCGGGACAACAGGTAAAGGAATGTGACAATACATCGTTTAAACCCCTGACTTAGTGCACAGACATTGAAATTTTCCCAAACCACTTTGTGGATGTCGCTTATATTAAGAATGCAGTTCTGATCTCGTTGTGCTCGATCAAAAACGTTAAGATTTTGAACGTCTTCTACTTATTATCACAGAAAATTCTGTGTTTCTTGGTGGAGTACAAAGTAGAAATTCATCCCAAGATTCTGTACTATAAGAAGAGACAATCTATGCCAGGAATCCAGCGAGCTTTGCGCAGCTATTTGATTAGTGCAGCGTATTTAGAAAATCTAATGGGCGCTGCAAATTCGCAACAATCGATTAAGCAGTTGAGAAACCGACACTTTCGTCGCGATATGCGAAATATTGACAAGCCTAGATACCGCGTTCTAGAGCATTTTTCAACGCTGGTTTCTGGGTTTTTGGCTTTGACTGTTTATATTCTATGAATTAAAATGGTTTTATTAACGTCACCAGAAAGGTAAATGAATGTATGTCAACCCTAATTGGGTCGATGTTATGAGTATGCTGAAATTTGTGGGCACCGGTGATGTGATCATCACAAACAATGAAATAATTTTTTTAACTTGGATAGGCAGATATTTAGTTGACACCGAGATATTTCCCCAGTTAAACTATATTTCAGGCGTAAACGCTCGCAAACGTTCTATTAGTGGCTAAGCTAATGATATCAAAAACGTGACTAAAACCAGCGCATGAAGGAAGAAGGGTCGCTTAGGGACTTTTTCCATCCTTTTTTTTCAAAATCCGCAGTAGAAACATGCCTCTCAACAGGTAGGTTTCATTTTCGGCGGTTTGACCTAAACGCAACTGACACTACATATCCCGGAGAATCCATTATTATACTTTGATGGCTGACCAGTTTTTTCGCAAGTAGCTACCGCTTGGGTAATTTCCATTACTCGAGAGAGGTTGGAAAGAATTTTCGCTAATAAACACTCCGCGAAGTGATAAGAAGCTTTGAAACAAATGTACTGTGTTCAACAAGGATCCGAAATCGAAATGCTACTTCTGTTGCAATGATTTTTCCCACTTAGCTAAGTACAAAAAATGAATGCTGGCGTGTTTATTCCCGGAACATTTTAGCTGGTTGTAAACAAAAGTAACAACGGTTCGTTTAGCAATAGTTAGACAAAAACGGTGAAAAAAGCATCCAAGTTGCTCTTTCCTTTGCAAAAGCCTCAAAATCGAACGAATTTGAAAACTAGTTCTACCATCGACGCAACACTCAAAACCAGAGATTGAAAAATTGCGCAGTTTATTATATATTACACGTGACAGTGCGGCTCACACTGATTAGAATCGGACTGAATACCAAATTTATATTGACGTTTTTGCTTGAATCAAACAAGTGGCGAAAAACTCAGATGCTAGTAAGTCTAGTATTGTTGAGTTTACTTCACCAAACATATACGCTTTGTTAGGAACCAAAATAAAGCTTGCAGTGAACTTTTGCCTACAAATCACATTTTATCAACTGTTAGGTTACGCTCGACCGCACCTGGATCATCCGCTGGCGTTTCACCGTAGCTAGATAACGGATGAATTTAGAGAAAGTTTTGTTTGCGCAGTTGAAATTATATTCGCCAATCAATAGACATTTTTGGAGGCTTTTGCCTCAGAAGTATTTAACCCATTTGCGACAACCGGAATTTATTCATTGAATACTGCTGTGTGCGGGAAATCGGTACCACAGGTAGGGATGCTTTGAAACGCTTTTCCGTAAAGTGATATGGTCTTGTACACTGGCCAAAAAATTAACTTTCATCAATGCTACGAACAGGTCACGGCTCAACATGGGGCCTGGAATTCAACTTTTGCATGAACTCTACAAGGTTTTGGCAAATGGATCCACTAAGGTTTCGTTGCCTATTTTACGTGTTAGCCAGCTCGTGATCCCAATGAATTGAACGCACAACAATATCACCGAAACCGATCGCGGGTTGTTTTCAGCAACCTGGTGAGTAGTTTCCTTTATGAAAATATACTGCAATATCTCGAATATCGTGGCTACCAAAACGAGAGGCGGCCTGTGTGCAGCACATTTAATTGTAAAATATCATAAACGAGAGATTCAGTTGAATCTCTCGTGAAGACCAGGTTGATTTGCAAATGAGTGTATTTCTCGAAAACAGTCCAATTTGGGTTCAAGTAGAACTTAAGTTTGACGGAAACTCAAGGACTGAGCCTACCTGATGAGCCACGAGAAGGGCGAAACCGGTCGTGGGTTGTCGAAGAACTTTCATCAGCCTAATGAGTAGTGCATTACGCGTGACCTAAAAGCTGTTATGAACCCAGCGCATTAGTGGATGCGTTGTTGGTCTCAGTTAATTCATTTGGTTAGTAACTTATTCCGAAACAGGGTAGCTTTGAATGTCATATTTTCGTTCGCCCGTGAATTTGGGCACAATATTTTGTTCGTAACGTGTGACGTTCTCTTACTTTCGGTTGAAATCACCATCTAACATTGTTTTAAACTGAAACACTCAAGTAAATAAATGCGTACAACCACGTAAGTATGAATCAACCATTATTGCTTCAGTGACTATTGGATACATCATAAAAGCGCCCACGTTTACTGGCCTAAACATATATCTTGTAATCTCGAAATGTGCGACATGATTTGTCCCTCTGTGTGCATTTTCAATGCCGTGTTCATTGTACAAAAACGTAGTGAAACTTCCTTTAAGAAAACCTCCCCCTTAAGGTATTCTAATAATTAATTTGAGCGATCAGACATCGGGACCTCAGTAAAACGTTATGCTTTGTGATCAAATTCATGTCCGATAACTGATTTCACTCTTGGGTTACATCAATGCTAAGTGGTGAAAATTTGCGGTGAACACAAATTCTGCAAGC
>NW_008751838.1:269491-271474 GCF_000715545.1 Opisthorchis viverrini
TAATTCCTAACGGATCTCAAGGTCCGCACCGACTCAAAGCCACGTGTTTAAAAGATAGCGGAACCACCTATCGACTTAAACAAGACTTCCGGTGACAATATCAACGAACGGTTTATGTTCGGGTCAAAAACAAGAAAGGTGATATAGGCGCAAATTAAAAATAAAGTAGGGGGAACGGCCTTCTAGAACATAAAAACAGAATGAAGGGACCAACAGAAACATGGTCGATTTGAACCATATTTTTCAACGACTTGTACGATATCGTTTAGAACCAATTTTTTACGTATCAATTTTGGCTTTGGTCTGTATAAAATATTCCGGACGAAATTTTATTGCAAATATTCCCCGGGGCGCACACGTCTATCTGACAGGCTGTTTAATGCCTACACACTTAGAAACCTTTTGTTTTGAGCCTTAAAGCTCTCAAAAATATGGATTTTTATGATCTCAAATGACACTTAATTAGGAACTGCAGAAGACGAGTGTATATCAAATCATTCTCACTCACTTATGTCCTGTTGAAAACATTCAAGTAAAAGCCTGTCTGGAACCTGGTAAGACTTTACAAGTCTGCTGTAACAAAAGTTTTTTTAGACGATAATTTTCAATAATGACTGTATCATTTGTAACGAGGGTCTAACTAGCGTAGGATACAACGAAATTCGCTTTTGTCACATTAGCACACGAACGTTACGATATGTGTAGTAAGCATCCAGCAAAGTAATCATCAAAATGTACCAAGTTTACTTGGAGTTTTTTAACCACAAGCTGAGTGTGTGAAAGAAAGCATATGTATCATACATGGCGTACTATCATCCTGATAGCAACTCGCCCCACTTAGAAGTCCTTAGCTCGCTTATTGGTGCGGGCCATGAAGTTGACAACGCTTTCCGAACGCTCAACGAGTTTCGCAATTTTGGTAGTAAGTATTTACATTTTATCATTTCGTTCATTCGCATTTTCCCTTTGCAAAATTCAGCATGTATGTCCGCTACGTACAACACAAAAGCATTTCAAGAGCTACCACTTGTATAAAACGCAAGACAGTATGGGTTTGACGGGTGAACCAGGATAAGCATAATAGTGCTTGCATAAAGCGATAACATCATCTCAGTTACAACTTTCAGTACACAGTAAATATGATGTCGTTTTTCAAATCGATCAAGTGACAAGTCACTTAAAACAAGGTATGTTTGCATTTCCATAAAGGATGTTATACAACTGCATACAACTGTATGATCAACGTCATCATCGTTATCTGTCGGAAGAACCGCTTACTTGTCGTACGGTGGTTGTAGCCGCCACAGTTTCTTTCATCGGAGTTTTACAGAGGTGTGGTAGGTGGTTGTGAGCTAGATGTCAGAGCGAAAAAAGTTGATGCGGAAATACAGGGCTTTTATATGGGCGGTTGGAAAGGCAGCAATGCTTTGAAGAAAAATGACTGTTTAAGAGCGTCTTCCAGAGCCCGGTTGAGTCATGTCCGACAATGACCCGAATCATTGATATGTCTCGCCTCGGGGACCCCGTTCAGGAAGACAGTCGTTGGCAGAAGAGTTGAGTCTTCTGGTATTGGTTTTAATACTTCGTTGCCAAGTCTTTGTTCGGCCTCCCTTGGCCTGTTTCTACCTTGGTGAAGAAGAAGAATGAAAAGAAGTGAAAGTGAAGAAAGAAGTGAAAGGGATGAAGAATCTACCTGGGACGCTGCGTAGAAGCTGCCGCAGTACTTGAAAATCCACATGTTCAAATACAGATTTGAAGTGGGAAACAAAAACTCTGATCATCGAAGGGGGAAAATGTGATTGATGCAGCCTCTTTCAGCACGGAACCCAGCCAGGCTTCCATTGAGTTGTCTCACCCTGTGTTCAGACGGCATTCGAAGGAGAAGACCAGGAGCACCTCTGATACAGCTACCAGTGAAAGGAAGAAGGCTTTCGCTGCGGAGTCATTTACTAGGAAATGCCAACTGACCGGTTACAGACCATT
>NW_008751838.1:271930-285413 GCF_000715545.1 Opisthorchis viverrini
CAGAGCCCGGTTGAGTCATGTCCGACAATGACCCGAATCATTGATATGTCTCGCCTCGGGGACCCCGTTCAGGAAGACAGTCGTTGGCAGAAGAGTTGAGTCTTCTGGTATTGGTGTTAATCCTTCGTTGCCAAGTCTTTGTTCGGCCTCCCTTGGCCTGTTTCTACCTTGGTGAAGAAGAAGAATGAAAAGAAGTGAAAGGGAAGAAAGAAGTGAAAAGGATGAAGAATCTATCTGGGACGCTGCGTAGAAGCTGCCGCAGTACTTGAGAATCCACAAGTTCAAAGACAGATTTGAAGTGGGAAACAAAAACACTGGGGGAAAATGGGATTGGTGCAGCCTCTTTCAGCACGGAACCCAGCCAGGCTTCCATTGATCTGTCTCACCCTGTGTTCAGACAGCCTTCGAAAGAGAAGACCAGGAGCACCTCTGACGATACAGCTACCAGTGAAAGGAAGAAGGCTTTCGCTGAGGAGTCATTTACTAGGAAATGCCAATTGTCGAACTTTTTCCGAGATTCATCGACTCCACTCATTCGTCGGTCAAATTCAAGCAAATGTTACAAAGTGGCTCCACGAATTCCGCAACAGATCTGCCTTTTTCAATAGATGCAAAGCGAAATTCTACGAACAACACATACTACTCGCGTGCCTCCCCATCAGTAGTATTACTGTTACACACCGCCCCTTAAAGCTCGTTCGCATGCCATCGATTTTCATTTACCTCCGTCTGGTCGGCTTCGGCAGCGGGTCTACTCGGCTGCTCTTCGGATGCATCATGCTACTTGCAAAGCTGCGTCCCACTCACCACTTTCGATCCCAACAATCTTGAATGGTATATACGTTCCCCCGGCGGTCGGTGACGACAAACGGCCCTTGCCATCGACTGCCCAGCTTCCGCGACCCCAGTCCACTCCTTCCAGGATTCTGGTGATCCTTCCACTTGACCTTCGTGCCTATGGGGAACGTTCGGACCTTTCTACTTGCCGTTTTCTGCCTATTCCTTTCCTGAACGGCGGACACATCATGCATCAATTTTAAAAGGTATACAGTTGCAGCGAGCATTCATTGTTCACAAATATGATGGGGGGTGCAGACGTGAGCACCTCCTCAGTAGGAAGAGTTTCGCGGATTTTGAAAAGTGTTAAGTTGTTCAATGTTGCTGGGCAACAAGGACCATAAGGCATTTCGGTCAGATGACTAACAGTCAAATTATGGTGATGTGGTAGGGGGTAGGCAGAGACATCAGTCAACACGGAACTGCGCGTGTACATGACGCTTCCGTGGTGCCCAGGCCGAGAATGGGAGTTTTGTTGAGGCACTCAAAGTTTGGACTTTAACTCAAATCTCCGGGTAACAAGACAGTGATAGGATGCGTAGTTTAATTCTGGGTCCCTGGCCTTAGCCTCCGACTCAAATATGTGGTATGCCGGTCGGCAGTTTATAGGGTTTCCATCGTGGAGCCGAAGACTCGATAGTTTGACCCCATGACTGAAGCGGGCTGCCTAGTCCGAGGACGCAGGGAGTAAGACATTACTTCGTCGCTTCCCATGCAACTGCGCACAGCAGATGCCATCTTAGCAGCACCGGACTCCGTGTTTTTCAGAGTGTTTAAACTGTATTGGATAATATGCCAGCGGTTACGCTATTCGGTAATCGAATTGTGCGGTTTTCATGACCGACATGTTCTAACCCGTCCTTCCTCGAGAGTAATAGGCTTCGCTACACCTATAATTGTAAAAATGCTCGTCGGATGTGGGAACAAATTACTAACTTGACATTTCCGTCTTAGAGGGCAGTACGAATTTACCCCAAAAACCGAGTAGTAGAACGATTACTCGTAATGGAGAGTTTCACTGCCTTTGGTTGGACTGTTTCCCTTTGGTTTTTTCGGCATTGCTGTGGGATCATTACAGCGTTCAGGCCTAACCACCACTTTAAGGTGGCAGCATAAGGTAAGAGACAGTATTAGGTTGAGAAAGACAGTACGCAGGCTTTACTCACATGGTTATGAAATTGAGGTGTCAGAAACATGTTTCCAATATGATCCTAGTTTGATTTGAGTATTTATTAACACACTATTAACGAGCTGTTTGTAAGCGTAATTGCAACTAAAAAAATACGCAATTATTTAACGCGTGCTCACGGTCAATTTTTACACAACAAGTCCTTGGACTTGGTGGTAGTTAACACTTTGGCGTAGTTATTTCCTGCACATTTGTAGGCACTCTGTGTACCCCTTTACTCCTCTCCTACCACGCATCTCAATTGATACATCAAAGCGTTGACAAACAGAACGCAGGGAGGGAATGTCCTCACCAGACAAACGTTGTGAATCCTGGATGAGCATCTATTTAAAAGGTCTAAAATTCCTTTTGATAAACACCTTTCAAATTGGCATGCTGATGGGAAAAACATTGGAAAACTTATTTTCGTCACAACGTTCTTTACGCAACAATTTTTTATCGCAGTATTTTTTGTGTGTGGTAATGCAATGCAATCTGACTCAGTGCTTGAGTAGGCACAGTGAATACGCACAAGGATATTGTTGGTTAAAAACGATTATTTTATTGCCACATTTTTTATACCTAACACGAAATCCATTTCAAAACCCAAGGAAAACAGTGTGTGGAAAAAGGTGTGTTTGATTTCTTTTGACTTCCACACGTATGCAAGAGGAGGATATTTTTAAAGAATGTGTCAGTCGTCCGACTTAAACGTAGTCTAAAGCCGAGTCAATGCGTGACCACGATGTCGTGTGAGGTCGCTGTTTCAATTACAGGACTCCATATCCCGTCGGTGGAAGAATTAATCCTACCAGCAATTTCTCGATTGATATGAAACGACTGAAAATTCAACCAGTGATGGCCACATATGTAAAGTTATTTATTTTTACGAGATACACATTGCCGGTGTCAAGAATAAAAATGCTTGACCCGTTTTCTCAGCATTTTAGCCTAGAATGGGTCAGGTGTCCAAACAAGATCTCAATTTCGGACAAACCGTTCAGTCTTTTGGCGCACAGCGTCGTTTAAAGTTGATCAGTCGATCGACACCCAGTTGGGCTCACATGCAATGTATTTACTACTGAACGCACAACAACAGTCTGTGGTGTAGAGGTCGATCGACAGCCAGTTGGGCTCACATGCAATTTATTTACTACTGAACGCACAACAACACTCTGTAGTGTAGAAGCCTTACTTATTTTTGGGTCATCGCTATTCTCCTTGCCTTGTCGGACTGAATGACTCGCATTCGGAAACCTTGTCCAAAGGAGTCAGAGCAAAACCTTTAAAGTTGCAGACTTAAAAGCATTTGCTGTACAACACAGCTGCAATGGCGGGACGCCCAGTTATCATTCAAACGCGATCTGCATTATTCGCTCTAAAAAATTTCACAGAAAATATGTAAACATTTTTGTTGAGTAATAACCGAGTTAACTACGCGAAAACTGTGAGAATCTGGCAAGCAATTGTTATCTTAAGGGTTGTGCCTTGCAAATCAACTCGAGGAAAGTTATCGACAAAAATAACGTCCGAACAGCGTTTGCGAAGAATTCTGTTCTGTAGACTCATCACGAGCTTTGTGAATAGGATAAATTAGGCGTGGAAATCTGCTGTAACATGAACCTGTAAAATATCCTCTTTCTGGGAGTTGCACCTAGACATGACGCAGGGATTTTTTCAGACTCACATCACACTAGTTTGAACAGTCGTCCTCCCGTCCTGGCGCAATTATTCCGGTAGATCCACACCGAAGGAGGAGAAGCACTGGACTTGAGTTTCGCTGTTGTTAGAGCTCGTCAGCAGTGCATGTTCAATGGCCGTGTCGGGATTTGAACTCCGGACACATGGCATGCGAGGTGAACATGTTACCACTATTCCACCAGCGCATGTTGGACGCATCTGAATTCTCACGTCTGAACGGGCAAACATGTACACACCAGGGCGATGTGATTAGTATGCCCGACACATCATACATACGCTCTAACAAGAGCGAAATTTGAGCCCAGCGCTTCCCCCTTTTGGTGTGGATTCACCAGAATAATTGCGCCAGGACAGGAGGACGACCGTTCAAACGAGAGTGATGTGAAGCTGAACAATACACCTCCCGCAAATCTCCACACACGGAGATTCAATTTTAAAATTCATCGGTTTAAATGTATTGGACTCTAGACTGTAAGATTTCCGCGAGTTTTGCTGAAAAAAAACTGGTTTTAGTTCCCCTGTATGCTAATTCGATGCAGTCCCAGAGCATTCGGTGACGTGCACCTAGCATGCCAACCTATTAATGGTAATAGGCAAATCACATTTTCCGAGACATTCCAGAACACTCATTTTAGTCGTTTATGTTTGTCCGCTGGGATAGAAAATTTAACCCTCCACACAGTCAGGTAGTCATCGCCACGTCATCATTCAAGACATCCTTATTACTCAGAAGCTTGACCGCACTCTCTGCATAAAATTCCAAGCTACTTGTCCCTTATCATTTTAAAAACCGTTTTCAAAGATTTATAAGGCTGAGCTTGAGGAGTGCCAGTGATGGTGTCGCGTTGAGATTCAACCGAATAAAAGCATTTTGGGCAAAATTGTTGGTCGATATCGTTGCGCCTTATTCCTCTAAATTTAAATCTCTCCTCACATCCATGACTTTCTGTCTTACATGCTGACTTGGCCTTCCAAACTATTTATTGTTTGTTCATTTATATTTATTGCTCACTTATGTTTCAAGTTTAAAACTGTGTTTTGTTAGCAACTTACCAACCATGATTGTGCAACGGTAGTACAGAACTTTGATATTAAAACCGATGATTCTAGATGCCCGTGTTATACGCTTAAAAACGCTAAGTAGCCGGCTCACCAGTAAAAATACTGTATAGTTTGTGTTATAAAACAACATTTTTATTAAGTCTCATTCAATGCTATCATCTCAATTTTTCATTATTCTGTGATACGCACTCATTTAACGACCCAAATAACTAATGGTGGCGGGTTATTTACAATTTTTGGAAAACTGCTGAATACATTTCATTACATGATGACGGAATTCTGCAACCTGCTTTTAGTCGATAATACTTGTCCCACCAGCAGTGAAAATATTATCGGTTTTACGCAGCTTGACCTCATTCCGTGCACAAAACTGTAAAATACACTTTTCAAAATCCATGCCAAACCGGTGGTAACACAACGAAACGCTCCCTCAGCAAATTTTCCAGCGCAATCACTGATGCAATACACACTTTCTCATGTTCCTTCTCATATCAACCCCTTCTACATCCCAAAACATCCTGTGGCGCACGCTGATGTAGCCAGCCAAACTACTGGCAGTGGTAAGTGGATTGCCGCTCTCATCCAATGTCATTCTACTCATAACAGGGTCCGTTTTCTTCAAAAAAGGTATTTATCAAAGTGCCGATGTGAAAATGCCAACATATCGCAGTAGATAGCCCCCGATAACAATTTTGGATTTTCAACGCTAATGTCGTTTATGCGTTTGGCGTTGAAAGCGATTTAACAACGATCGTAGCGCACAGACGGCGGATCATACGCTAAAAGCAAGCAAAATTGACTTTATAGGTTTCACTATCAATCAAATTGACCATGCAAATGTGCCCCATTGCAGACACGGCTGATATGACCGGCAAAACTACTGACGGTGGTAAGTGGATTACTGTTCTGAAGGGATGTCATCTTTCGTTTTTCGGAGGAGGTGACGTTATTAAAGAAGACTTTATCAAACGAATCCATATAAAAGTAACAATATGTCGCGTGTTACTAATGATGTGACATACGGGGAACAATAATGTTATTTTTCCCTGTAATGTACTACTCATAAGGCTGCTGAAAATCCGTCGACACCCNTGTGGGATAACGAAATAACTCGAGCAACTCAACAGAATTTTCTGGAATGGTGAAAAGACGTACGGTACAGGATGTAGCCATCTTGGTAGCCTTCAGCCATACACAAGTTCACCAATCATAAAAGGGTAACTTCATGGCCTATTTCAGGTGGGATAAAAATAGCAATGAACTGTGGAACTGAGAACATCATAAACGAGAGATTCAGCTGGGTTCCAGGCGTGAGCCTCTCAAAAACCAAATTAGTTTGCGAATGAGTGCATATTCGCTAATGTCATCTTATCATGCAGTAAACACCCACCCATATTTGTAATGTACTACTCATAAGATTGCTGAAAATCCATCGACCCCACCCATCGACCCACCCATATTATTTCGGGCTTTTCAACACTAAAGTCACTAATGCGTCTAGCGTTGATACCGGTTTAAAAACGGCCGCAGCGCACAGCGATGGCAGATCATGCGTGATAAGTGCTGACTGGTTCGCTTTCTAAGCCCGCACAATCGGTTCCATAGGTTTCATCATCAATCAAACTGATCATGCAAACTGCCTCAATGCAGATGTGCCAAATGATTCATGCCAGTGTGTCCTTGAATTTTGATCGGTAGACTAAGTTTACTAGTTTGCTGATTCCATACCGGGACTTGGAATACTTTTCGTTAAGATGTTTTTATCGCATGCGCCGAAAATTCTTGTCGGCGAATTCGGTTATTATTTGGATAAAGTATTTTATTATATATAAAATGGAAACTGCGTTAGACATGCGCGACCACGCCTGGTGTTAAGAACTGTCGGGCTTGGTTTTTGTACGCAGCATAACTGATTTGTCCATTTTTGAGCACACCTGCATTTGCGCCGTGCGAGTTTACAAAATTTTGAACGATCAATTCAGTTGCTGGAGCGAAGAACAAGCTTCTAATAACTCGGCCGTTTTCGTTTGTTCCTCGCGGAGGCATTTAGCGCCAACTTATCATGTATGAGGACCTGAAAATATCACCAGGTATTTGAGCTGGAGTGTGCCCTTGGGTAAAATAAAGTGCATTTAATTGTATTGTTCTGCTGCACCAAAGTATGTCTTATAGACAAGCACATTTAATATCCTGATGATCAGCACACGTGTTTTTTTTCATTTCAGCATCGAGGGTTTATCCCTGGCTTATGGGCTTGAATACATTGGTTGATTTATTAATTGTGCATAACAGGTAATTGCAAAACTACATTCATAGTCGAAACGATTTTATATAATAAATCCCATCCACATATGGCTTTCCCAAAACTAACTGTTGAACAAAAACAAAGTAACGAGAGAACTGTTTTCGTTCAATCATTCGAGCAAGATGGCTAAAATTATTATTTCTTTGTTTATGCCGATCCCAGACTGGGGCACTTTACCCAAATACGACAATTTTTTCTTCAAGCACTTGCCTCTCTAAAAAGTTCTCAAATCTATTTTCCGTAAGCTGTAGATCAAAAATCGATCCAAAAAGTGGGGGTCTTTAAACCATTCGTGGAGTGCACCCCAGCGCATAAATTTCATGCTATGAATCAGTCGCGCCAGCTACGTGTTTCTAGTTTTCACAAGCAAAATATTTTCGCTGCTCCGCAACATGTTCCAAAGCAGTTTTAGCTGAGGCAACATCAGGTTTTCAAGGATTTTGGAAACCGGCGTTCCCTGACCGCTGTCCCTTCATTCTATTCAGGTTTGTAAATTAAGTTACCACGAGATTTTTTAGTACATAGTCTTAATCCACAACAACTAACCCTAATATGCGCAAACAATCGTTTTGACAGGGATTTCTTATTCCGTATTTTCAGGGTGGCGGGACATTTCTGAAAAGATTCTCAAAGACGAATTGTGGAACTATGCTTTCCTCTAATAAGCCCAGCCCCATGTAACTAACGACACAGCTGAACGATGCCGTCTCCTGTTTTAAACTCACTAAGTAGCGATAAATTAACTTGTTTTATCTATTGGTTTGATAAAATACATTAGTCTATCCAAAGATTTCTGTCACATCATACGTCCAACGGTCTTGGGCCACCTGCTTATATAGATTTGCTTCATATAAAATGTGTTTGTTAGTGGAGCAGGCGTAAGCCATGGTGTGATGGGGATATTAAGCTGATTTGCAAACGAGTGTATTTCTCGAAAAAAGTCCAGTTGGGGTTAAAGTAGAACATCAGGTTGACGGAATCTCGGGGATTGCGCCTACCTGATGAGCCCCAACAAGGGCGAAACCGATCGTGGGCGGTCGAAGTGTTTTCACCAACCTTTTGAGTAGTTTCCTTTATGAAAATAATAAACTGATGTTTTTTTGCTATTTCCATACAGTTTCTTGTCACACTTCAAAGTGGTTACGCTCTAAACGCAACATATCTGCTCTTTTTCGTCCTCTGAGCGTCAATTTGCACATTTTTAGAGTAGCTTAAACTGAGATTTGGCTCTCATCAACATTTGAATCAGATTGTACGTTTGACAACATCTTTCATAATTCAACGAAATTCCGATTGCAATATAAGTGTAAAACCGATGCTGTTTGGTGACCAAAATTGGATTGCTCCTTGGGCTAGTGGAGGTGCGAAGAACGTTCCCAGAACTTTCTCTTTTTAATGAATGAATGAGTGCATCGATTAAGCCTAGGAAGGAAAAAATATGCCATCAAATGAATACATAATGAGTGGTATCTAAATGGTGTTGCCTCTGGGCAGATTTTCGAAGGAATGTTGAACTGCCGAATGTATCCGTGTAATAATTCCGTCCAATTTCAGTAAAGGTTACTGAGACGCCAAATTCACTCAGAAACATTTTGAGTTAGAGCGGCACACACATATGATATTTTATTACGCTACACGTAAAGACCGGTAGCCAGTATATACAACTTTTTATGAAAATTGATGCCTCCAAACAAACCGGTGACTTTTCGATGATGTGCCGCTCTATAGATGAGATTCCATGAATCCGGCAGCAACAACCAGTCAAGAAAAGTCCTTTTAGACGAATGTAATGTTATCGTATTTTTGGCTTCGAGTTAAAAGTTTTCACCAGAAAGTATCGGTCAAGCAAGACGCTAGAACTTGCCTCACCTCAGAACCACCGGAATCCGACCAATTTGCCTTTGGATCCAAGATTTCTGATTTAAGGAATCAGAGAGTAAATCATGATTGATCTTTCTTGCACAGTCTTTTTACCACTTGGACACACGTTTAGTACTCCCGTGTAACGGAGGATGTTGCCCTCTAAAATACTCTAATTTCTGCGGGGAGTGATCTTTTAAAAGACAACACCTGCTTACATTCAAGTGGCTTCATGTTTGCAGTCCGTGATCATGTGTTTACAATTCGATCTTTTCATCCGAAGCCCAACTCTCTGGCCTACAATGTAGAACACGGCAATACAAAACTTTTGTTTACAACTTTTTTCATGTTGTTCGAATTGTGTTGACAGTGTAAAGGTGGATACTACTGATGAAGCATGTGAGTAGTGTCTTCTCGTAAATCCGCTTCGCAAGAAATACGTATACAAATTCCTTTGTAGGGGATGAATTTTGCTTGACGTTACTACTTGCAATCGGGTCACTCAGACGAATCGGCGTCAAAGACCGAAAGCCAACCGAACACAGTTTGTTCGCGTTTGCACCACACTAAATGGCAGTCAGATTAAAGGAAGCGTCCATACTGGAACTCACACGTTGATGCTGCGAACTAAGAATCAACATTACACTTGAACACCGTACAAATTGAACCAGATGAACCAGGAAAGAGGCAAAATAAAACCAGGAGTTTTTTGGGAGAAGGGACTGATCTAAACGTCTTAGTAGGCACACTTGAGAGCGGGTGAAAAATGAAGTCTTGCGCTTGTTGCGTTGAGTCCGAAGGATAAAAATCGGCATGGCGAACAAAGTTATTAGAATCGCATAAATACGATTGAATATTTCGAAACCTAGTTCTTCCATGATTTCATGGTCCCTGGGTTCGGTGGTCCACTGAAAGTGTAGATTTTCGTGAGTTACTTTAAATAGTCAATGCAAACCCCAGTCTTTTCTGAAAGATCTCAATTGGCGAAACACTCTCATTTGCAAACTAATTTGGTTTTGCGAGAGACTCACCTGGAACCCAGCTGAATTCCTCGGTTTTGATGTTTCCAAACAACTGAAAATATGCTGCACCAGGTCGCCTCATGTGTCAGTCGCTACGATATTCGAGATATCGCGATACATATATATTTTGTAATGCACTTCTCATAAGGTTGCTGGAAACTCCTCGACAGCCCACGACCGGTTTCGCCCTTCTCGAGGCTCATCAGGTAGGCGCAGTCCCCGGGTTTTCGTTAACCTCATGTTTTACTTGAAACCGAATTGCACGAAATGGTCGAAATACACTGCTCTGTAAATGAATATGGTTTTTCGAGAGACACACCTGGAACCCAGCTGAATCTATTGTTTTGACTGGTTATACCTGCTAACCGAAAATCATTTTGAAGCCGATTGTCTTTTCCTTTTATTGTCCATTGGTTTTTCATGTGAGTTGACGGGAATAGCACTTTTAGAGAGTAGCAAGTCTTCCTTCAGGATAGTGAGGTTTTAGGTGCGATTCCGACTGTTGGCTAGTAGCTCGAACCGCAGCGAATATTTACTCATGCGCCAAGACAAGCTAAACAAGCTACCCAGCTCAGCGAACAAACCAGAGACCACCAGCTGATTTGATGTATGAAGTGCGTATGGGCGAGTGCAAACCGAATATCACTACATCTACCTGACGGGTCCTAACGGACAAGAGACACGTGGTGGAGTGTTTTTCCTCACGGCTGACCACTTCCGGTCTAACTCTACCAGGCTGCACATTCTCATCGCTGAGTAAAGCAGAGTTCTGACCGGGCTGCGTTTGTAGGCGATCGATAATGATAATGATAATACCGATCATTCCTTTTGAATCGTGAGAACTAAACATCGTCAAGGAAAATCAGCCATTGAATAGAACGGAATGTCGAAATGTCGGAAAGCCGAAAACCACCGTTCAGCTGTTTCATCCTTATTGGGAATCATCAGCAGTGCGCATCTCACGAAACTCCGAAGAGTCTCGAACGCGCGACCTCCCGGCTAGTAGCTTAGATCGGAAGAGCGGTTNCGGGCGGGCTGATCAGCGTGTAACTCGCACTTAGACAGGAAATAGCACCGCTCATTCTTCAGTCACGGGATTCACATCACGCGGTTATCAGTGTTGACTGGCTCCTCGAGCAACTACTTTTCAGATGGAAGTATCACTCATCGAGTGAAGTTTATTCTTCCACCGACCTACTTATAGATTGTCGGTAGTGTGAGGAGATTTGGGTTTTTGTGTGGAGATTTCGTCCCCCAAGTGAAGGCAATCTATGCTGAAAAGCCGAGAAGCACTGTGCAGCTATTTCATCCTTATTAGATATCATCAGAAGTGCACATCTCACGAAACACCGGAGGGTCTAGAACTCGCGACCTTCCGGGTAGTAGCTGAAACACTTAACCGTTCGGCCACAAGCGGAGTGCTGATGATTTCGAATAAGTATTAAACAGCTGCACGGTGCTTCTCGGCTTTTCAGCGCGGATTTGCTTCACTTAAAGGGCGAAATTTCCACACAAAATCGCCCAATCTCCTCAGACTATCAAGAATGGAAAGACCTTCGTAACTAGAATCCGAAACCAGTTTTTAGTGAATCCTTATTGTTGAACGTTCATCGACCAGCAATTTTGCCACGGAAGTTCGCAGTAGTCTTAATCACGCGACTTCCCCTGACGAATGACCTTCTGTTCATTTTGCTTGCACATTAAGCTTATATACCGAGATTGGTGAGAGAGCTGCTATCATACCTTGGTACGTCCTACCTAGCTTCACCGGTTGGACAACTTCCCCACCAGTTGAATGCCTCCCCAGTTCTCTGGAGCCAACCTCCCCTAACTCAAACCCACACCATTAGGATTCCATTACGTTTGCTAATAACAATCTATTCGACTAGAAATAGTGGGTATTCTTCTGCAAAGGATCGATTTATCCTCCACATCTTACACGCCTACAAAAACAGAACTATCACAAACTCGGAATTGGGGCTTTCACTCACACGAATCGGTGAAACCTGCCTTCATGTCCAGAATGACAACCAGGGTGTTGTCCAAAGATACTTGGAGTGTTAACGTCGTTTGCAAAAGGAATTCCACCAATCAGACACTAAGGTATTCTGAATTGAATGCACTGAACTCTAAACCTCTCTTTCTCTCTGTTCCACCAGCCCCTGCCACCAAGAGACTGTTAATACCAAAACCTCATTACTACATAACCTATCGATTGACTATTCCTCATCCCTGTGGCTTCATTTCATCCAAAATGTTAGGCTACCACGGGGATAAGAGATTCGACCAATCTAAAACTTTCACCAATTTCCCATCCACAATCAAAGACTATTTGTATTGACCCAAATCCCGAAGACTAATGACATAAGCCGATCAATACCTGTCTATCTAGCCTGATAGAGAAGGTTGCATTGCACAACGCTTTCCGAGAAATCCCCTCTCATTCCGACTAGTTCTGGTTTATATTTTGAGCATTTCACGATGAAATTTCGACGATCGTCAGCTCTGTCTCTGTCTTCTCCGTCCACTTTCATTGCCTTCGACTGATCTGTCACCGCATGGGACTCAATATCCCCCATGTGGTTATTTTCGTTTCACTCTTATTACACAAAATTGAGGGGAAATTAAATACCAATATGCATTTTGGAGTAAGCGCTTCCACGACTACTTCAGATGCAACTCATGCATCCCTCGGAAATGGAGTGGTATATACGCACAGAATATTGCACTTGAGATGTTCAAGCAGCCTCGAAACACACACCCTCCCTCCCACAATAACCGACACAAACGATCGAAGCGAAAATGGGGGCCACTGAAATAAGACACTGATGAAATACATGTGTGGTTCCGGATAGTACGGACGTTGAGTTGGGGACATGTGCCGGTACAATTCAAATTTCCGTCTGACGAACACGCCTCGACAAATTTTGTGCAAATCGATTGGGAGCAACATCACTCAACAGGAATGAAGAGCGAGGTGTTGTCTATCGTCGAAAAAATCAAGCGACCGAGCAAAAGTTCATCTTACAGGTGCTACGCGTTTGCCATGTTTATTCACTGCGAGTTTTTGTCTCAGTTAACAACGATTATCAAATTTTCATAAACGAAACCACTCACAGGGTTGCTGAAAACTCTTCGACATTAGACTTTTGAGTAGTTTCCTCTATGAAAATATACTGCGATATCTCGAATATCGTGCCAACTGAATTATGAGGCGACCTGTGTGCAGCACATTCAGTTGTAGAATCTCATTGGCGAGAGATTCAGTTGAGTCTCTCATGAAAACCAAACTGATTTACAAATCAGTGTATTTCTCGATTATCAAATTTCTTAGCAAAATGATTGATGATAAAGATGCTAGAGTGTTTTCGAGGAATACACTCATTTGCAAATCAACTTGGTTTTCACAAGAGACTCAACTGAATCTCTCGTTTATGATGTTCCACAACTGAGTGTGTTGCACACATCACGAACGAGAGATTCAGTTGCGTCTCTTGTGAAAACCGAATTGATTTGCAAATGAGGGTA
>NW_008751838.1:286251-293233 GCF_000715545.1 Opisthorchis viverrini
TATATATATATATATATATATATATATATATATACGATTAAATGAATACTGATTATTAAAACCGCACACTCACTTATCTCGAATTCGCTTAAGTTCTCTTAGTTTACCAGATTTTCAACAGCGAACTTAACGTAGACTCGCTCCCTAAATTCCGTCATATCTCCGCGCACACCAGATTTCACATCTAACTCCCGCATACTTCCAGTTGGATTCAACGATCGCTTCCTCAACAGTTCCAGGACGCTGACCTATTTCCAGCTAAGCCCTACTGCCCAATCAGCGAGACGGGACAAGCCTTGATGGTCGGTGGGTTACCACCTTGGGGTTCGCGCAGGCCACAGTGTCTTACCCCGATGTTACCAGGGCCTGGCTCATTTTCCGTTTGATGTTTGTCACCCTATTTCCCTCAAGTCCTAGCAACCCTAGAGTTCCAAAGGACTTTTAGGAATTAAGCTAGAACTGAGGGTCCCACTCTGGGACAAATTTGAATGTAGGTGTCTCGATGGCAAAAACCGTACACACTGTTATGACGTGCGTAGCAGTCTAACTGAGTACGCCTGAAACTGTCTGCCAAACTGAGCGATGAGAAAACAGAAAAACCGGGACACGGCTGTATTGTGAGGTCAGGTCAAACATACAGAGCTTCTGCTTAGATATATAGGATAGCTAAATGGCCAATTATGGTAGTTCGCTTGTTCGTTTTGCCTAGCGAATGGCGACGTTCCTGTAGCAATTCAAGGACCGTCGTAGAAGTCTACCTTAGTCGTGCAAGGGAAGGTACCAATATTGGAAACCGCTATAAAGCAACAAAACTCATCATAGGTTTAACTGTGATGAAGGCTCGGACAGGTCGCTCCAGTCAGCTAACATTTAACACCCTTTCGCCGGGTTTTTCGCAAGTGTTGTCATGATATAATTGTCCTATTCACTTCCCATGTCACTCACCACTTCCATATTTCCGCACATCACCGGACGTACTCAATCCGAATATAACCTGGTTTTCGCGTGATCTACCAACTGATTGTCAATCAAGAAAACTGTCTGACTCCATTTACATGGAGGAAACTACCCACAATGTTGCTGAAAGCTCTGCGACAGCCCACAACCGGGTTCGCCCACCTTAAGAGCCCATCAGGAAGTGACCTCTGTACAGCGCATTCAGTTGAAGAATACCAGAAACGAGAGATTCGATAGTCTCCTGTGAGAGACTCAGTTGATATGCAAATGCCTATACTTGTCGAGATCTGTCGAATTTGGATTCAAGTAGAACATAAGGTTTTTTTGGGACTGAGCCTACCTGATGAGCCCCAAGGAGGGTGAAACTGGTCGTGGGATGTAGAAGAGTTTTCAACAACCTTGCCTGTGATTTATTTTACGAAGATAAAAATAAGTTACCTCGATTATCGTACAAATTGAAACACGGCGCGGCCCTCGCACAACACATTGGTTCAGTTCATGCAGTTGAAAAACACCATTAGCGAGAAAATTTGCTGGGACTTGGGTAAGCCTCCTGTGTAAACCAAAGTGGTATGCCAACAAGTGTGAGTTCGAGAAAGCATTGTCGTTAAGACGTGGAATTACTGACCGAAAGGTCAGTGGTTCAAAAAGAAACCCCGCTTCTCGACTGCTTCTTTCTAGAACATTACCCCAGCTCTCGTGAGGTTATGCTGATTTTACACAATCCTCAACATGGGACCACGACAAAGTACCCAGAAAAAATCGGAAATTATGTCGGCTGCAACAAGCAAAAACGCGTTTTATTTCGAAATATCGGAAGAATGCAGTGCTAGATGTCCCACTCAAGGGTCAACATGTAACGGAATCAAGAAACAAGTCCGCTTCCAAAGAACTTATCTATGAGCTCCAGAGAGTTTAGTGGATAAGGAAGGTCCGTGGTTCGAAACCAACTCTTTGACATCTCCGTTGCTCCTGCCCAGGCCAAGGTGACCGGGTAGTATCTTAGTTCTCGTGCTTCCTTCGGTGGCATAACAGCTACGCATCGAAAGGGTGTTGAAGCCCAACGATTCTTCGCCTTCCTAAACGGATGAAATAAGCCTGTAACCGCCTCGTGATCAGTGCCGCTGTATCCAATTCAAAACAACGGAGTTCCCCTACAGACTCTGATACATTTGGAGTTCAAAGAATTACCCTTAGCTCATGCCAGAATAAGACTTGTCTGTCTGAACTTGTGAAAACTCTTCACTGCATTAGGAGGAAATGCAATGAGACGTTGTGATGCATCCACCAACAAAGTGTCATGATCGTGTCAAACCTTCCAACTCATCAAAATTCCCCTGAATCTAGTACAGTCCGCTCGTATTAAGGCACCACAACCCTTTGGATATCTCTGTTGATTGTAAAATCAGGTGATTACGCCGTAATCCTGATAATAAAAGCTTCATTCGTTCGCGGACTGTATCATCAAAAGATCCAAAAGATCTTAGATAGAGCCAAAAAGACGAGAAATCAATAGGAAGCGATTCCAATCAACTGATCAACCGTTAAACATACCTAGACGCCTATCCTATCAGGGGGTTTCACACCATTTCATCCTCACTACGCTTAGTCTGCAACATTCAGAGCCAGAACCCAAGAACAGCAAGCACGATCCAAATCAGAAAGAGGCTGTTTGGTCACTTTCACACTCTGCAAAGCGGTACAGCAACAGCATGCGTTTAGGCACTCTACAATATTGATGTTTCCTGACTTAGTGAGTGAGTTCGACCCTGCCGACCGGTTGGTTTTTATCACGCTCGCGTAAAGGGTATACCCCAGAAGCTCGTGAGTGTTTGTACTCACACACGTAGGAGTGTTTAGGTATCTCTCAAAAAGCGTCCCTGCAAGCAGTGGTGTCCATCACTGGCAAAGTAGTGGGGAGAACAGTGGGAAGTTTCAAAAACTGGTTTTCCCATCTCTCCGAGCAAATCTTGTAGACTGGAATGTGCAGGTGACGTTCTCCTTTCGGAAGAAGAGCAGGAAGCACAAGGATCCCTAGAAAAGCTGACCAAGGTCATCCAGTCCCTCAAAGTGAAAAGTCATGCTCCAGGAGGTACAGTCTTTAAACATGCCTCCAAGAAAAAAATCGTCCAGCTGTTAACACCCGTCGGTACCTAGCTGCCATGCTCCCCGAAGGAAGCACAAGAGCTCGGATAGTGACAGGTTGCCCAAGATTAGACAGGGGAATTCGAGAGGCAGAGGTCAGGTTCAAACCCAAGGACCTTCCGGTCAGTGAATTCGTCTTTAACCACTTGAGCCATCTCGCATTTGGTTTAACGTCAATGATGACATTTTGTGCTTTCAGTGGTCAAACGATCTTCTGCTGAAAACAGAACAGGTTACATCGGCAACTGAAGCATATGTGATCCAAATATGGTTAAGCATAAAGAAAACCTTCGTCAGTTCTTGAGGGTCGTAAAGAAATGAGTACTGGGCTCAGCCTGAACAAAAGCGTCACTGGGACGCGATGAGTAAGCCTACTCTGGCGCGAAATACCTTCTGGATTCGTGAAACAAAACCTCGAGTAGCTCAGTGCTCTGCGGTAATCGCCATCTTCATCGCTATCATACGTCACAACAAGAAGCAGCAGGGTTATTTGCGTATAGTGGAGTCCTCAGTCCTCTGACAAACGCACCCTGTGGTTTATAATAACACCGTTCCTCTGGCGGAGGGATGTATGGTGGCGTTTGACATTCTCAAAAGAAAGTTACTATTTAAAAATTGCGTCGTTGTTGAGTCTCACGTTCCATTGCCAGTGAAAGAAAGGTCTTCGCTGTGGAGTTTTTTAATAGAGAAACACCAACCGAACAGCTACAGACTATTGGATAGGGGAGCAAAACTCTCATATGCATCTTGTTTACAAAAACTGAATATCCATCTTCTCCTTGAACGCGTCTTCTTGGATATTCATTGACTGTTCCTCAGTTGCAATCCAATGCTACAGAGCGACTCCAGTAATAGATATCACTTTTCAAGGGATCTACCAGAAAACATTCTACTTGCATGCCACTCTCATCAGTAGTATCACCGTTACACTGGTACACACGAACCTCGGATACAAAGCAAGCTCTCTACACTCATTTGTAAATCAGTTGTTTTTCCATCACAGAATCAACTGAATCTCTGCCCACCGAAATAGTGCTGAGCATATCCCTTCAGTTTACAAGTGACCAGCGATTTGATGTTCTTCTATACGACTCGAAGCACAATAGCAAAATTACCATCATCAGGGTGAACCGTGTACAACCACCAACGTACAATCTTGACGTCGCTTATGCACCTAGAAAAGACAGCTGGCTGGTGGCTTCTCGAATGCAGTCCATTTTCTCATGAACTCATTGTAAACTAGAGAATAGCATAGGCCGAATAACTCATTTTGTAAGTTCGAAGAATTTACATTATTCAGCTAATAGCGTTGAAAATTCCACTTCTAACTGTTCGGTGTGTTTTGAGACAAAACGACGATTTTTCCACACGAACAATTTCAAAACAACTCTACTATTTGAACGATTTTCAAGGATGTCACGTCGGTAACTCGTAACAACCGATGACGCACTTTCGCGTTTCCCCTGTACCTTCCGTAACAACATGACTTCTTAGACAATAATTAATAGTTTTCGTCAATTCTTTCCCATATTCGGCATGTCATCATACGTTCATATTGACAGGGATTCATCATTCTTATTCGCCTAGTTAGACACTTTTTAAATTCAAATGAAAGATTCAATCCAACATTGTGGATGATTGTCATACCGGACCTGAAATCACACAACTTATCGATCGAAAATCGCGCTGTATTCCATTCGTCCCGTAATATGCAATGTGACGCATGTCGTGATTATTGCTGTATGACTGGAAGTCCAATTTCAGTGTGTCCTTGCCAAACTGGCTGGTTATGAGGTCAAATGTGGACCGAGCTTAATCCGCAGTAAGCATGCGTGCGTGAGCTTGAGAGTTGCCGTGGTCCCGCAGGCTACATTGGCTGAAACTTCGTTCCACAAGGTGTAACCGAAGTGGAGCAGACAGACTGAGAGCAGCGAGAGTCTGTCCCCTAAACTGAGAATGTGAAGGCAGTAAGCTGTTTTCCCTAGGCGAATAGCATGTCCATATTTATGAGAACAGTGATACTAACATCTCCCGAGGAAGGATAGGTTAGAAAAAGCCAGGCCTGAAAATCGCACACTCCGATCTTCCAAATGCTGACCATGAGAAGAAAGAAAAAGAAAGCATTCAGCCGTAGCACCCTTCCGGTGCCTAGCTGCCATGCCACCCGACGGAAGCACGAGGGCTGGGATACTGCCAGGTTGCCCAAGCCTAGACAGGGGAAGCCGAGTGGCGCAGGTCGGATTCGAACCACGGACCTTCCGTTCAGTAAATTNACCCGAAGGAAGCACGAGGGCTGGGATACTGCCAGGTTGCCCAAGCCTAGACAGGGGAAGTCGAGTGGCGGAGGTCGGATTCGAACCACGGACCTTCCGTTCAGCAAATTCGCTCTCTAACCACTTGGGCCATCTCGCCCCCATGACCCCAGGCGCGTTATTGAAAAAACATGCCATGAGTTCTACGAGGCTCCAAAAGCATTTGCTAAGCGGGGCATCATCTGAAACATCTGTATCACACTTCCTGCACACTCGTGCTGGGCCAACAACCTGCAGCCTAGCAGGTGGGAATACTGAATCGCACTTTAAAAACGATGGACCATGTCTGTTCGAGAATCAATCTGCCAATATCCAGATCTCTTCAGGAAACGGCACCGTAAGACGTAGTCACATATGTCCGCACGGGCCCCTGCATTCAAGCAACACTGGGCTATCTAGAGAAGGCAAAATCCCTGGAGTTAAACTAACAACGGAAGTAATGAGGGGAAATCGATTCAATGTTTGGCTGACCAGTCATTGAGTTGTAGCGTAATCGGAAAATCGTACGACTCGCTAAAGTTCTGTTCCTGTGGAACAATACTCAGAAACCTTGTCAATGCATGCTGAGAACGTTAAAATACTTTCAGTGTTTGACCTATGTCTGGCGAGAACGTCGGATCAGCAATGCTGAGTGGCTACCGGAGACAATAACTCGCTAATGATAGATGAGGGGGCGAGATGGACCAAGTAGTTAAAGCGCGAGTTTACCGACCGAAAGGTCCGTGGTTCGAACCCGACCTCTGCCTCTCGACTTCCCCTGTCTAGGTTTGGGCAACCTGGCAGTATCCCAGCCCTCGTGCCTCCTTCGTGTGGCATGGCACAGGCACCGAAAGGGTGCTACAGCTGAACGTTTTTTTCATGACAGATGAGCTGATCGCACTCCACGGAACGCGTTAACTTGGTCACGTCCTCCGTATCCCAGTCAGCCAACCTCCTCGGAAGGCCGGTTTTGCACAAACAGGCGAAGAGTGGAAACGAGCCAGAGGAGCACAAGCAATGATCTGTCAACAAAATCATTAGCAGTAAACTGAGTTGCGCTCCCTGGGTGGGAACACCAACACGGGACATATCGATGGTTGGATACAGACAAACATAGCCCAGCCGTGCGCTCAATAGCACGCATGCATGTAAGCTGTTGTCTTCAATGCATAGCTATCCCTCCATATCTTTCAAACGAAAAGTCCTGTATTCACGCATCAATTACATCAGCTAATGCCTTCAGTGTGTAGCTATCCACTACTTCCTACTTCCCCAAACCACTGGCGAAAAAAACTGTGGCAGTTATAGCCAAGGTACTATAAGTACACGGTTTTATACAGTTGAGAATGACTATGCTAAAGAAAACGTATCACTGAGACGGTTGGCTATTAGACCCAACTGTAGAATTGTCTTCGGATACAACCGTGGAAAGGTGCTTCCAATAAGCCAGTCATAAATTTACCAAACCTTCGGTGTTGTTTTACGAAGGAATGTGCTGTATGGAGGCCTTTTGGGAATCAACAAGACTCTCAAACATCTAATAGTGACAATCCTACAGGGAAGAGCAACCTGGAGGCAAGGAGGGGAAG
>NW_008751838.1:293284-318049 GCF_000715545.1 Opisthorchis viverrini
GCGTAAGAGGGCGACAAGCTCGTAGTCCACACGCCAGAAGTCCATCTCCCTCGCAGGGCCCTTTTTTGTGGAGTTCTGTGTTGAGTACAACCGATGAAGAAGCAGATAACCTATGACCTGGCACTAACCAGTACAGCCAGGAGGTTGACAACTCTCCATTACGGGCTTGGGATGGGAATTAACTCATCAAGAGTTAATGACACCAACAGACATGACTCAATCGCGCAGTCGGTGGCCCTCCTGCACCAAAGCTATCACCATCACCCAGTAGAGTGAATCGTCTAACTAGAGTGGACCGATTTTAGGCTCTTCCGTTTTCCTATAGCTGAAACTGTAACGGCTGGGACCAGTGTACTCCGCACACTGCTTATAGTGGATAAACTGAAATGAACAAAGGCCCAAAAAGTGAAGAAAGTGTTTGCAACGAGTGACAGATGCACTCTAGCTCTGATCAGATCAGCTGGTCCCAAGAATGGTCCAGAAAGTATGGATCAAATCACTTCAACTAAATAGTTAACAAGCATGTGGCATTCGTAATTCGTTTCCAGGTGCTACAGTTTCGGTCACCGACAGTGGGAGACAGGGAAAAGACATACATTAGACGCGACGTCGGATCCTCAAAGCAGTTTACTGAGGCGGGAGGTTGGGCGGCTACGCACCATTACAACTGATGGGTCTCGAAATCGCTATTCGGGAAGATGACATTTGTCAACTTTTGACTGACTTTACCGGTGAGGTCTTCTATACCATTACCAAATCATGGGAAGCCCACCTTCCGGCTGTTTCTATTTTGCAAACAATCGGACAAAAGCTGTGCGAGGTAGGCGAGATAAGCACGTCCTAAACGATGGAAAGTGTGAATGGTTAGATAACAACTGGAGAGCCTCTTCCTCCTAAAATCAATCTGCCGCACCACGGAAACGTTGATCCGACATTCCCACCAAACTTGGCCGATACTCCGAACACCGATGATCAAACACCGAGTTTCGTACACCTTGTGCACGGAGATCACGTCTCTGGACCATATTGCTATCCTTGATAGGCAAACCTGACAGGACCCATAAAACTAATCCATAATTGCGATCGATTAGTCTGCAACTATGACGTTTGGGTTTGGTCCCACTCCGTCTTACAGTGGCACTTTACACTTTGCAGGTGTGTGGCGCATAACAAGCCGTGTAGCAGAATTACTTGGGTTATTCAAAAAGGGTTATTCAATAAAAGGGTCTGGGCGAAACTAAGCATGACTTGCATCAATAAAAGGGTCTGGGCGAAACTAAGCAGTCAGTTGCGCAATCAGTGTCTTGGAGTGAACCCCCATGGGAGCATTTCAACCCCCAAGGTTCCCGAGGAAGGCAGAAGAAGTTCAAGCAGCACATCAGTAACGCAGGTGAAGAGGAATGATGGGGCAGGTGAACTCAAGTGACAGCATGTTGTACACCCGTACGTACCCTAGAGTTCGCTTACATTATCCTGACTAAAAAGATAAACTTGGGATAAACACCTTCAGCCGCAAAACATCGCTTAAGTTCCCGGCGGTCGGCGGGGTCGAAGGCAGCTCTCAGGTCAATAAAAGCGACCAATGTACATTTGAAATTGGCACTGCTGAAGAATCTTCCTTGAGGCGAAGATATGGTCGACCCACCTTCCTTCTGGGTGAAAGCCTGATTATCATGAGTTTCTCTCGCTATAATATATCAGTCTGCACAAAATAATGCCAGAAAGCAGCTCGGATGCGACAGTTACCAGGCTGTTGCCCTGGTTGCTTTCGCATGATTTTCTTGTTCCATTTTTTGAAGACTGAGAACATGGCAGAGGCGCTCTCTCCACTGGCATTTCGTTTCCTTCTTAAATCTTCTGCAGTGGAGGTGTCAGACTGTCGCCAGACTTCGGCATCTTCCTTGAAAGGTGCGAAGTGCAGACCATCCAGGCCGGGTGCCTTGTCGCGTTAGAGGAATGATACTTCGCGCTGGATTTCTATTGTTGACGGCCAGCTGGCGTCAATGTCCCATTCGTGCTGGGCTCTTCTAGTTCTCCTGAAGGAGGCACGCTGAACTGTTGAAGTGTTCAGCCCATCGCTCAAGAAGGCGCTGGTATGGCTTTTCTGGCAACAATAAGATCTGCTGATCTCAACGATACCCAGTAGTCATTTCCTCGAGTTGGATAGCTTGGACAGACAGTTCAAAAATTTGAAGAATAGCTTCTATAACTGGCTCGCATCCAACCAGTCTTCGTCACCGGCATGAAAGTATGTCCCCAGTAGCTTTCCAGCCCGATCAGCTCGATACACTTGAGTTACTGAAACTCGTACAAGTTGATAAACGTAGTTGCTCCACTGCAACATAAGTAATACTGAGGGAAAGCGAAGTGATAACCGAAGAGACTTAGTGCTGCCTTACTGTAATCATTCCGAAGTGTCTTCACATCCAGGCACTCAGTCAGGCAATCTGGATAGAACCTGACAACAGGAACGCTATTGACACCGGTTGGCAGCCATATCTTGCATCGCCCTTAAACAGGCGAAGTGGGGATCACGCGATCCACATCCTGGGAGGCGAGTAGTAACGACAGCATCCAAACATTTCGTAACCTCTTTCATAACCCTCTGCCAGGTCAAGGGTTGGCCACCTCTCCCTTCCGCCACTCTGAGTTGGGCACGGAAAACACCACCCTCTTCGACAAACGACGGTTAGCCATAAGCAAAACATGTCCCAACGAACGCAGTTTCTTGTGCTCGACACATCCTACAATGGAAGTATCCGTTGCATAAACGATGACTCACTTGCTAACTGCCTTATTACGGAATCGCCTACACCAACCCACACGCGTTACGGTTTCGAGACAAAGACTGTCAAACACCTCAAGATGTCCCAGTTCCGTTTCTCGAACAGGCTAAATCTCAAACCTAAACAACAAAACAGCCGACAGTGTAGTCTGATACACACGTCCCTTGAGATCCAGGGATACATCACTTTGACACCATAGGTGTCCCAAATTAGCAAACGCGACCCGAGCCTTGCAGATTCGTGCGTTGACCTCACCTGTCTGACTCCAATCAGAACTAATACAACTTCGAAGATACGTGAAACTCTCCACAACTTCCAGCGCCACTCCCTGTATTGTAAGTGGCGTGTTCAGCGACTGCATGTCCAGGAGCATGACCTTACACTTTGTGGGTGCAAAGTGCATACCAAAGGACGGAATGACTTTGGTCAGTTCATCCAAAAACACTTGCGCCTTCTCTTCCTTTTCGAAGATAAGAACGATGTCATCTGCATGTTCCAGATCGACAAGGTTTTCTTCACAGGTTATTTGCACACCGGGGTTTCGGAGACCTTCCAGCGTTCACCGCAGGATTATGATCGCGAAGTTAAACAGGAAAGGAAAGAGTGGGCATCCCTGACGGATACCACTTTGTGTACGGAGGCTTTTGGAGAGCTCACCGTGTACCAAGAAATTCCGGGGCATCCATTGGTGGACAAGGGTGTCCAGAAGACCAGACCGATTAACCGAGTCGAATACGCCTTGGAAATCCAGGAATGATAGAAGTGTGGGTCGCTTACACGTATAGCGTTGTTCTAGCACCTGACGGAGTGTGAAGATTTGGAATTGAAACCGCACTGACGTCAATTGGGATGGTGATGAAACGTTGGCAATCTACACGCCAAGCTCGGCGATCAGACAAACAGCTGTTTACCCAATCGACTTGCATTTATCTCAATTTAACCAGACCACCTGTCATGACTGTATAACCCATACATTTGCATAACCCATTAACTCGTGATTCTCACTCTATTTTCAGCTCATGTACTACAGTTATTAGACGATTAAAGCGTACATTACGTCTTCCTATTCTGTCTCCTTTCTAATCCCGTCCTGGAACTACTCGACTCGCAACACCACCGTACAGCTCAGACATAACCCAGTAAAGCGCTTTCGGTCTTCGAGATGAGTGCAACTTCCACAACCTAGATACCATGCGACATCGTGTCAGGATCACCAGATAATCGAACACTGTAATGTGAGCTCGTTCTAAGCGGCTCGAGGTTAACGACCCAAGTGGGGTGTTGCATAGTGCTTCAGAGACACAACATAAGTCGATAGAGAGGCAATGCACGGTTTCAGCAGATGCCGGTTCCCCAATTCAACACAAAGCGCGAACATTAAAAGCTGAAACCTGGGTCATATCTTTCGAGCTTAATAAGGGATTCTTATTTTGCTGAGCGTTCGTTTGGGGTACTGGCAAATCGGTGGACCGCTGAACCTCGTTCGATGGATGGGGAGACTGTGTCAATGAGTGCCGGTGGGCGAAGAGCTAAAAGGGCGACTAATACTTCGCAGTCACCCAGAGCGAATAATTTGGTTTAGTCGGTGTATCCCACCTTGTGTCCGTGGACTAAAGACTGGTCCAAAATGAAATGGGAGAATGCATGGCTTCGGGACCTTTCCACTGGCCTCCGGCTAGGAAGTCTGAACCATGAAGCAGCGGTTGTTAGGGTTTTCTTGAGGGACCTTTCTCAGAGCCAATTATACAAAAGTCTTGCCAGCTTAACTGCACGGGATGATAAATGCAGGTGCAGAGGATAAGGCAGAGGTTTCAATCCTGAAGCTGCGTTACGCATCAGACCCAGTTGAAGTTACACTGGACTGTTCGTGAGTTCTAACTGTATTTCATATTGGATAGTTAGCTGAGGCTTACGACCAGCTGTTTTGCAATCGGATTGTGCAGTTTCTGGAGCCAATTTTCTTCTAACCAGTTTCCTTGGGAAAACGCGGCATCTATAGATATGGACATTGTCGTCGCCTTCAGAAAAAACACAACTACCCTCAAACCCTCACCGCACAAGACATTAGGATTTTCGCTCCAGACCTCCTCGCAGTAACGAAGCTCGCTCCTCTTCAACTGGCTGCTTCCCTTCGGCTTTCTTGGCATGTCTGCATCTTGTAGGAAGAAGTTCCGTCCAGTGTGGCTGGCGAAGCCCTTGCAGTATTCAAGCCCGACCACTACGTTAATGTGGAAGTTTTAGCTCGGGTTTGCTAGATTCGCCAGTGTGGCTGCATAGTGTTTATAAGCATTAAGGCACTCCGATTAGGCTTGTCGCATGATCAGGCAGCTCTTGTTGGCACTTTTGGAATGATGCGACGACTACTTCTCACACCGCATGCCGACATACCATGTACACTGATTCATACACTTCGTTTTCTACCTATCCAAATGTCCCCTATTCAACCAGACATCAGTCTTTCGACTGACAACAGGCCAAAATAAATAGCTCATTTACCAAGAGGAGTATTTCGTGCTAACTGGGCACTAACTAATAGAAAAGTGTAAGTCACCGACGCCATGGTGGGATGGAGCCTTTGGAAATCGGTGTTATACACGAAGGGGATGGCCCACCAGACTGACTCGTTTGAAATAATCGACCGGTAAATGACAGATAGTAAACTGATGTTGGTTGTTTGATCCCAATGCCCTAACAAGATCGGTGTGCCCCACTTGAAAATAAACTTGAGCACATCAGAAGTCGTTTCTAAAGAAAGCGCAATGTTGCTGCGAAAAAGTCCAGCACAGTTCAGCGCAAAATATCCTTGCAATTGTAAAGATTTATTCTATTTTACAGGCGTACGCGTGAGCTACTTCGTAAGGATTCGTGATTCTTCGGAAATACATCAGCTATCCTTCTCTGAAAGATTATAAAATAAATGTTCTGGGCAACGTACTGATTGGCTTTCCATCCTTCCACTCGGTTAACTTCACGTGCTTACCGGTACGTTTCTCGGCAGCTGCCTTCAAATCGCTTTTCAGCGAGTTTCTGACGGCTGAGGCACATATGGAAGAATATTTAATGTAGCTATTATTTTGAACCATTTGTCTACAAACAAATTACCTCAAGCCAGCAGCACGCCAGTAAGTCATAGTCACCAATACAACAAGGCAGCAGGCAACGCAAATGGGCAGATGGGAAGCTGAGGCTCTGATTGGACAAAACAGGATGGAGCGTGACAGGACAAGTGTATTTCACATCTCATGTGGGTCCGGAAAAGCTGTGGCTTATAGCGTTATTGATGTGGGGTAAGGGAATTCCTGCTTGTTGTAAATCAGATTTTAAGTGATACAGGATGCCAAAGGAGTGAATTTCGACGAACTTTCACGGAATCACGGATTGATACACAGGATCGAGGCTTTTGCCCAAGTTTCCCGAGACGGTTTTGTTCTTGTCGGTCAGTGGCTGTCGTTCACCTGAAAGGCACAAGTGAAAAAAGGGTGTAGCACTGCTCTTTATGTTCTCAGCGCGGGGCAGTATGCTCGCCAGCGCGAGGATTCGCATAAATAAATGTCTAATAGTGCTTTAAATTGGGTTCGAGAAGGAGCGTGTACAACCGTCGGAGGAAGGTCATTCCACGCAGCTACTACCCGAAATGAAAAAAGTTTTGTCTAATGAATGTGTGTGCCCTGAGCTTGAAGATTTTCTTACTATGTCCCCGCCGGGTGTTTGCTGGGTCAACGGTAAAAAACCTGTTTGCCAAGCTTTGTTCAAACAGGGCGTAAGTAAGAATTAGGTCCCCTCGGAGGCGACGGTACTCCAGGGGAAAGAGATCAAGCATCGCGAGACGCGTTTCGTAGTCCACGGACTTGAGGCCGGCAACCATTCTCGTGGCGGCCCGCTGGACACGCTCAATGAGGGTAACGTCTTTCGTACGTCCTGAGTAGACAACTTGGTTGGCGTACTCCAGGAGCGGTCTGACGTAGGCCCCATAGAGTCTTTGGAAGTCCATGCGAGTAATACGGGAGAAGGTACGTCGGATCATCCGTAAAACGGCGAATGCCTTTTGGGCCGATTTCTCATGGTGTAGTGCGAAGGACAAGTTTGAGGAGACCCAGATGCCTAAATCTTTTTTGGCATCTATCCTCATGATGTTTTCTGGTCCCTTTTCACCATGCATAACAAAGGCATTCGCTGAATCCCCTCCAAACGACACATGGACGCACTTTTCATCATTCAGAGGAAGGTGCCAGTCCAACGACCACTGCTTGGCAGCGTCTACATCCATTTGGAGGGCGCTGGCATTGGAACTCCAGGATTTCAAGTCGTCCGCAAAAAGTAAACATGGACTCGCAAGAACGTCTGGGAGGTCGTTGACGTCGACAGTGAAATATGACATTCGTTCAACATGCAAGCAGATATTCATCCCAGGTGGTCAGAGTGTAAGGATTTCACTCTCCTAACCTTAACTGCTTTTCTTTCCTTCTGGAATCTCTTCATTTTTGAAGCGCGTTTTAATTTTCTTCGCTTTCTTTTTATCGATTCGGTTTATCAATTCTAACCGGTTCCAGGGTTTCCATGTTTTTATGGTGAGGTTGTCCGACATTCGGGCCCTTCTGCCTCGAGACATGGAGCGCATTCCAGAGGCATCCGCATGTTTTTCGGCCAATGATTTGAACAGTAGGTGAGAGAGCAGAAGAACCGCTGAAATACCCGTTTCTAGCAGCGAAAAATGGGGAACAACTGATCAGCGTGGTGGTATATTTATGCAAGCTTGGTGTACTCAAACGAATAACGTTTCACGATGGTTAAATATGGTGTAAACATTGACCGATAAGCACCCACCTAATGGAATCAATTTCTCGAAAACTATCACGTATTCAAAGCCACCATTTCATAAATGGAAATGTTCATGTCTAATGGGTTTTCCAGGGTTTTCAGAACTCATGAACATCTGTTTCTAGCGGTCGTCTCTATACATCCGTTCATTATATTCGAATAACTGGCACTGGGTTTGAACAACGTATGACTTGAGGATAGTGACCACTCGCCGCAGGTTCAGTCTTGTTGTGCATATCGCCTTGAAATTAATCTTGTCTTCTTTACTTACAGCAGAGTTCTCCATTGCAAATAGCTCCCCATATCCGGCTCCGGGAAGTTAAGAGATATTTTATCTCTGGAGATGTACATGGTGAGCTGCACACCATAACTAACTGAAGGAAGCTGTTTTGTTTGCATACTGCTGCATTGATGACTTGGCTGGCGCATATGACTAGGTAGAAAATACGTCGATTCTAGCGAAGAGCTACACGAGCCTGGTTGACAGACCAAACTAACGTGTCGCCAATCAACTGGCTAACGCATGTCCAACCATCTGGCCAGGCAAATGTCAATGGATCATCTTAAACTAGAGGACAAGTTGGATTTTGCCCGGCGTTTTTTCTCTTACATTTTTCCTGGCAGGAAGCATACGGAATTCTTGGATCTGTTGAATTCCTAAAATTAGAGGAAGCCATAAGCTCGTTTATCAAAATATCACTCTGATACAGGCGGAAAAAAGCTGGAAACACCACTTCCTCCATAAGTCCTGCATCTCAGCTGTGGCTGTCTCCTGGAGCCGTGTTTGCACAACGCCATCTTCATTGGCAAGTTCATATTGCGTTATTTCTTGTAGCTGATGCCAAATGACAGCTAAGCTTCAAGGAATATTAAGGTAACCTGAAAAGCATAATGCATCGTCAACGGAGAAAAACACCGTAACTGGTGTCCCCTAAATGCGTCCTATGGAATCAACATCGCCTCTCTCTTCCAACTGATGCTCTGTAGCACTGAAACCAGCATTTTGCCATTTATTCAAGCTTGTCAATTGCCTCCACCCTAGAGCCAAAAATGCAGGTGCACGGGGGCTTTCAGCATACATTGTGCTCTTTCCAAGCAAATATCCCAACCTGTCTCCTTTACAAACCGTTTAGCAAGCACATCTGTGAGTTTTCTGCACCCAGCGGGGACTGGTTAATAAAAAATAAATTATTCATCCGCGTGCTTATCTTAAAAACGAGCCTGGGTATCGTCAGAGGACGGCAGGTTAGGTTCACCACCTCACCAGTCAATGTGACAGGATACACTGCCTATTGCTCCCCAGGGGTCATTGCAACTAAGGGCAGGTCACGAAACACACGAAAGCCCAATTATATGTCCCTAGACCGCAAACTGGGTTGATAGGAAATATCTTCGACAACGACAGAAAGTCGCCAGATACAAATATCAAGCCCCGCCAAAGCAGTATTTACCCTCAAATAATTCTTTACTCAATGCCATTTGTGGCTTTTTGGGTTCTCAGACCAGAAGTTTAGCCAACACACGAGTAAGTATCAAGGATCAGAGCCCTCGCTTGGGCTTCTTGGGTCGGTTTTGTTCCTATCGTTCAGGGGCTACTGTTCACCTAGGAGTCACAAGCGAAAAGGGCTGCAGAACTGCTCTTTAAGTTCTCAGCGCGGGGCAACAGGTTTGCAATGGAAAGGATCCTCATAAAAAGTATCTAACAATGCTTTAAACTGGATGCTAGATGGAGCATGGATAGCCGTCGGAGGAAGCTTGTTCCGTGCAGTAACCGTCTCGAATGAGAAAAAATTTCCTGATGAAGGTGGGCGCTCTGAGCCTGAAACATTTCACACTGATCTCATGCGTCTTGGCTGGATCAACTGTGGAAAGCCTGTCGATAAACCTTGTTCATGCGGGGCATAAGTGGGTGTTAGGCCTCCTCGGGGGTGACGATACTCCAAGAAAAAGATCACAAGCACCGCGAGACACGCTGCACGGATTGTTGATTTGAGGCCGCAAACTATTTTCGTAGCAGCCGGTTAGACACCTGCAATGACAGTTACACCTTTCTTGCTTCCTTATTGGACAGCTTGGTTGGTAATCAAAAAGCAATCTTAGGTAGGCCCCATAGAGAATCTGGAGTTTCATGTAAGTAACACCGGATGATGTGTGCCTAATAATCCATGGAATTGTGAATGGACTCCTGAGCCGATTTCTCATGGTGCGGTGAGAGAGATATGTTTGAGGTGAGCCAGATATGCAAGTCCTTTTCAGTGTCATCCTTGTGATGTTTTCTAACCCAATCCCATCATACATTACAAAGGCGTCCGCTCAATCACCCTCCGGATGACTTATGGATGCACCTTCCACCGGTTAGTTGGCGGGGCTTGTCCGAAGATCACTGCTTTATAGCACTTACTTTCATTTGGAGGGCACTGGCATTAGAAACCCAAGATTTCATGTTGTCTGCAAGAAAGTTCTCAGCGGCAACAGGTTTGCAATGGAAAGGATCCTCATAAAAAGTATCTAACAATGCTTTAAACTGGATGCTAGATGGAGCATGGATAGCCGTCGGAGGAAGCTTGTTCCGTGCAGTAACCGTCTCGAATGAGAAAAAATTTCCTGATGAAGGTGGGCGCTCTGAGCCTGAAACATTTCACACTGATCTCATGCGTCTTGGCTGGATCAACTGTGGAAAGCCTGTCGATAAACCTTGTTCATGCGGGGCATAAGTGGGTGTTAGGCCTCCTCGGGGGTGACGATACTCCAAGAAAAAGATCACAAGCACCGCGAGACACGCTGCACGGATTGTTGATTTGAGGCCGCAAACTATTTTCGTAGCAGCCGGTTAGACACCTGCAATGACAGTTACACCTTTCTTGCTTCCTTATTGGACAGCTTGGTTGGTAATCAAAAAGCAATCTTAGGTAGGCCCCATAGAGAATCTGGAGTTTCATGTAAGTAACACCGGATGATGTGTGCCTAATAATCCATGGAATTGTGAATGGACTCCTGAGCCGATTTCTCATGGTGCGGTGAGAGAGATATGTTTGAGGTGAGCCAGATATGCAAGTCCTTTTCAGTGTCATCCTTGTGATGTTTTCTAACCCAATCCCATCATACATTACAAAGGCGTCCGCTCAATCACCCTCCGGATGACTTATGGATGCACCTTCCACCGGTTAGTTGGCGGGGCTTGTCCGAAGATCACTGCTTTATAGCACTTACTTTCATTTGGAGGGCACTGGCATTAGAAACCCAAGATTTCATGTTGTCTGCAAGAAGCGAATGTGTACTTTCTGAACATCTAGAAGGCCGTTGACGTAGATCATAAACGTGAGTAGTCCTAAAACAGAGCCTTGACAAACTCCAACGGAGACCGGCGCCGGAGAAAAGTATGTAGAGACAACTTTCAGTCGGAATGTTCTGTCTGATAAGAACGCCTTCATTCACCGTGGAATTTTGCCTTGGACCCCATACGACTCTAGTTTTTGGAGCAGCGGGACGTGTAAGGCTCGATGGAATGTTTTGGGAAGTGGAAAAATATGACATCCAAAATGGATCCCTCGTCCTTAGTTTGGATTAAGCTGTCCATAAGTCCGAACCACTGAAGTCATCAGGAACGCGTGGACCTTGCAGCTACTGATAACGTCTGGCGATGCACCTGTGGTTCTAGTGAAGTTTCTACAACTGCAACACCAGCGCCTGTCCTGACTCGCGAAATTTTCTGTCTCATAAAATTGCAGCATTTCATTGCATTGTTGCATTGTTCAACAGGGCCCGGCGTGCGCTCAACTGACCACCGTTTAGCCTTTGATTTACAGAAAGTCGACAGCACAAAAACTCGCTCACTCGATTGTCCTCGAGATAACAAGATGTGCCTGCGAGATGGCACACGTGCCGGGTCAGACAAAAACATACTTGGTAGACTATGCCTTGTTTTTTTCTTGGTATTAACAAATGCGCTCAACCAACTAGCTGCTCCCGATTTCGCGATAAAAGGTTGGTTTCAGTGGTGACCTGTTGCATTTGTATTACACTTACTCGTAAGAGAAAACAGCGCTTGCGCCTTGATTACCCGCTGCACGCACAAATTCCACATAGTTGTTCTCAATGTATTAATTTACCGCCTTTTAACTGCCGTAACGAATGGAAATTGCCCAGTGCTTAATTCCTCAAGAAAAATCCGAAGCAACATGGGAAGCCAGAGCACTGATCGAGCGCCCAGAATGAAGTTGAGGGATTAAATGATAAATTATGATTAACTTACGGAAGATAATGGTTATTTGTGGTTTAAGCATGCACATAAAAATGCAACAATCATGTAAAAATGTTTATCTGAAGTTACTCTGGAGAAGGGGGCACCTTCTGGCCGGAGATCGGCCAACCATGTGGCGCTAAAAAATATCGCATCAGTTAAGGGACCAAGTCATGCCATTTTTTCTACTGGTCACGAGAGGAATATCTACACTTGGTTTGTGCATGATCGTGTTTAACCGATCAGTAGTTTGACATATTTGCTCAACAAAGTGACCGTCAGGGCCGCTGTGAAGAATGCAGCGGCTGTGTGTGCATAATGGGGGTTTAACCGCGGGAGATGGCAAGAATGAAAGTGAGGAAGTTTGAGCGCAAAAAACTGCGAGGCACCTGTGCGTTCCATGAATTTGTGCCTAATTATACTTTTGCTTAATTCGGGGTTCCCGAGGTCTGATAAACGAGACGCAGTATTTGCTCAGTGGAGGTTTGTTACATATCTCAACGTCAAACATTGGAATTATATACGTTCAAGAAAAGCGTTTTCACTTTTCAGTTATTCTGTTCTCTAACTTTTTCGTGCTTTCAAGCCACTTTGCTTTTCAAATAAGTAGGGCCTTACCCCAAAACTGCGAGTTTGTTTTGCAAGATCAATTCGCATGGGGATCACCATGAAATCCTGGACAGGTACAGACCCACACTAGTGAATTCCCGAAGAGGTCACACGCCTCATCAACCAAATATGTAGACACAATGGATTAATCCATATTGCCTGTTCCAGGCATCAGCCACGTGCTGAGGTGTGAGCCCTCTCGTTGTGCGCGGTTTGTTCGTCCCTGCAGTTCGTTCGCTTTTGCAGTTTTCAGTAATTTTAGAGGATGATAAGATGGATCCCATTTCATCATGCGAAATCAATAGAAGTATGTATTTAGAGTTTCCAAGATGCCTCACCGCTTCATTATCGACCAGCGACCACACTTTATGCTTCTCCAGAGCCGGGCAGCACCCTGATTGCAAAGTGCGTCCGTGAAGTGTTCACAAATGTTGTCCACAGCATCCAAAATACCGGTTTATAGCGTTTCGCATAACTGAGTTCCTGGCTGAGTTTCCACATAGGCAAAATTCATTTTCAACAAATGGGGCCTTCGGCATACGTTTTCACAAAATTTTGAAAACGGCGAAACATTCCTGAGGTTCACATACTTTAACAAAGCATCTGCTTTGACTTCTGCCCTGCAGAAGCGCGTTGTCTCCGGCTTTTGAAGTTATGTTATGTCGTCCAAGTATGTGTAATTTTACATAATCTTTGACCCTTCAGCTTCGCATGAGCCTGTTTGATTACATGGTGATTCCGTTGGCCTCGCAAGTATCGCGGCTTCCATCAACGAGCTCGCAGGTTCCGAGCTGGCAAAGGTATTACGGCTTTACAGTGCCCGGGTAGGCACTTTGGCACCCCAAGAATACTCAATGCATGGTCTGTAGAAGACAGCTTACAAATAACATGCTCCCGTTCCCAACCACGCGTGGCAACCAATCGCCATATTTATTCCCCTTGACTAGATGAGCTGAAACACTCTTGATTTACTGAACTATTTTTATAAATCTTACGGACTTTGGTAGGACATTGTGATTTTTGCGTTGCCGTCGAATCTGTTTTGTTGGGAACAAATCGATTTCTAGGTTAAGTGATCTGTACTTTATCCTCAGGCTGGTGATCGTACCACCTTATTTTGTAACACTACGGTATCTGCAGAGGAGAATCCGGTCTGTTGAATGTGTGCATTATTATCTTTGCAATAGTACCGTGATTCCAGAAATTGCATTTCTTGGTCGTTTTTGTGGAGTGGCACGTGTCACTCAAGTTCAAAAGGCAGGTAATCGTAACTTGGTTTAGCCATCTTTACAAAAGCTGTGGGACCCATGTTGCCCCCAGACAAGGTTCATCAACCCATTGATTTGTTCCGATCGTTCCACCCTTTGGAGAGCGGTATCCTGTCCACCAACGTCTCTTCATAAATCGCAGTTTAAGCGTCCATCGAACACCTGGTAACGAAACCGCCGTGACTCATTATTAACACTGTCTACTCCCAACTGGCGGCTAAGATACAATCAGGCGCAATCATAACGATACGGTCAAAATAAAGACACTGCTGATTCAATTTGGGGAGTTGCCACGTCGTCTTTTGACAGACAGCTGGTAAACCGACCGATGAGGTTTATTCAACTACGGAGCGTCATCATCTGAATCGCTGCTTACCGGAAGCACACAAACTGTAGGTATTTCAAAGTAGTGACTTTTACGGGGAGTTTGAACCCTTTGGGTAGTATGTCGCTCGTAGTGAAGTTACCAAATCACGGGCCATCGCAGATTCGCATTTTAGTAATGCTTACGAGAAATGAACGCCGATTCTTAGACAGACACTCAACAATTCTCTGTAACAATCCTTCGGAGGACGAAAATGTTGACATTAAGCGTGGGCATGTTATGGTATTCTTCCAAACCCCACGATCTCCTTCACGCAGTCGCACTCTTCTTGCAAGTTTTTTAAACGTGCCCAAGACCCTCTGTGAGCGCGTATTTCGCATTTCAATGGCTGTCACCTTCTTTTTATGATGTATCCGTAAAGACGGTGGGAAATCTCGTAGAAGATTCGGCTTCTTCGAATGTCCTCTTGTCTATTGGATTCGAAATTATTCTCAAAACTACATGAAAAATGACTACGCTCGCCGTGTTTCTGAAAAATCGAAATGGGCCAGCTATTCTCGAGCTGTATGTAGGACATTTTCTATCCTTGCTACAGGCGCCCAGGAAATTTGTCGTAGTCAGCAAGTTGCTTATGCTTTTCTTTTCATGGGCGTCATCATGAGCTATACCGGATGCACGGCAAGGCTCTATCTTTAAAGGTGTGGTGATAGTGCCTTTGAACTAAATAGTGGGTGTATGGACAGACAGTACAATAGTATGGCAAGTGTTTTGAAGCTATGGAACAAAAACAACGGATCGGGCCATCTTGCGGCCGAATGCAACGGTCGATACGGAAATAATTTGGACACGTTAAACTACGGGCAAGCCATCAGACTGGGTGTGCAGTCGCGGCGCCCTCATCGAGGACAGCCACCTACATGAAGGTCTTGGGTAGGTCGTTTGGGGTTTTCATGGTAAATAGGGTTGGTCGAGGGGTCGTGTCAAATTAATACAGGAATTTTTCGAGGATATTCTCAGATCACTCAAGGGCTCATGTTCGTTCATTGTTCCTATTCAAAAGAGGCCACAAGAGAGCCTAGCTTACAGTGGGCACCCGAAATGGGAGTGTCAGAAAATTCTGGTGGAGGGCGCTGTTGTACTTGTTGGACTGCGGCCCGAAACAGCAGACGGACATATGTTTTCACGATTTATAGCTAAGACAAAGAGACGGCTGTGTCTGATTTCAAAAAACGGTAATCAGTATGCAGGTGTAGGTATTAGGAATGCGGTCGATGAGAGCGGGTGTGGATACATGTGATTATTAGGGTTTCGCAAAGGCCTCATTGTTTGCAACCAAGGTAACCCGGAGGTTACGGAGACTGTAGTACAGGGAAGAACGTTTGTCTGGTGGTGCGTATTTATACGATTAAATGACCTCAGAATGGAGTGGTTACGGTCTGAAGATAAGCGTGGAGAAACCGGATGCCGCTTAGGCGTCATACCGCGGGCATTGAGTGACTCTCTGTTGGCATCTTTCGGATCTGTTATCAAAGAATTTGTTATTCATAGGGGAACTGCTGGGGATATATGCCACAACCAGGTGAGCGCCAGCCGGAAAAAACAGGATATCGACAGAGGTTGCTCCCATTATCAGCCCTCCTTTTCTGCATTGCAGAAGTCGAATTACGAAGTTCAGCATTTCGCATCCCAATTTAATTGCCTGATCAGTAAGAAAATGAGACGGACAATGGAACGTCTTCTGAACCCCGGTTTTTGAACGTTATTGATCTGAAATATGCAGACGTTGTTCTCGTCTTCGAGGAAAAGGGAAAGGCGTGAAAGATTTTGGATGAAATGGCCACCGTCATCCCGTCCTTTGGTATGCACCTTGAACACACAAAGTGTGAGGCTGTGATGATGATGTTACCTCCTAACTGGTGGGCGGCATACCATCAGGCACAGTCATAAGGGTACAGTATGAATAAAGCATGAGTTTGTTTGTAGTTGCGAGTCATGGGGTATACTCAAAAGGAGGAAGTGAATAGTTACTGGTCTGTTGCCAAGCTGAGCATGGCCGTGCCATGTCGTGATTGCACTTATATACTTCGGTTTCTAAGCAGCCTCGCGAAGGACGTCATGTTCGAGGTAACTGGGCTGGAGTGTGCGGGATATTTTTGGTTAACTGAGGAAAACCGAGGAGGTCGAACAAAGCTGTTGTAAGGTCGTAGGTGTTTTTCTGGTCCGGCTAGAGAATACTGTTGGAGTAAACAACAAGCCAGCTGAAGTGAAGAATGCAAAAATATGGTGTATAAAGCAAGTGTTGCCGAAGATCGAAGTTTCGGAAGACGAGAGTATAGGATGAGATCAGTAAAGCAGGGGAGATTGAGGAGACATCAAGTATGGTACAGTGAACTAGTGGAGAGAAAGCCCAAGTTTTACCACAATAAGGGTGGTGACAACAAGTGATTAAATCAAACGGGATGAAGCTAGACTTTTACTAGGCAGACGGGCGATCAAGCACGTGTTTGGTTTGTCAATATATGTCTTTGTAGTTCAAAAGATCTGGGGTACGCATAGAGTTAGCGTGATTATGAAAATCACACATAAATACTGACGGGACTAAAACTTCCAAGGTGAACTTATTTATCTGAAGTTTAGTACGTGGGTTGGACAGTGCTATAGTACAATAGAGCAAGGTGAATTTGAGAGATATGGTCACGAGACTCTAAAGCACCGCTCCTGGGTGTGCAATCACTGAACGCGTCACTTATGATCCGAGGAGAGACATACCAATTTGTGGAGCATTTATACGCATTCGAAGTTCTATTAATTTTGAGGGTTGTTGGACAGATGAGGTCAATGAACTAGTCTGCAGGGCTCGGGTGGTGTTTCCAAATTTGAAACACCTATGGCGTCAAAGAGGTGTCCCTGAATATCAAGGAACGTATGTATCATTTTGCAGTACAAACTACTCTGTTGTATGGCTGTGATAATTGGATTTGTTCAGACAGCGGAATTATGGCGTCTTCAGGTGTTTGACAACCAGTGTCTCAGAACCATAGCACGAGAGTGTTGGTATCGGCGAATCCGCAACGAGACAGTTTGAAAACAGTTTATCGGATGTTCACCATAAACTTACAGTAAAGAGAGTAGGCATGCAGGGTGCATGCACTTTTTGTATCATAAGTCTCAAGTCCATACCAGCTGGTCCTACGACTGACCAGTTTAACCACTAATTAGCTTTAACTTCGCTCCGTCCGAAATAATTGCCGAAACCTCTTATCAGTTCATTGACGTACACACGGCTCCCCCATTACCGCCAATGAGACTAATGAGAAACTGCTGGGTTTATCTTGCTGAATGAAAGCGGCTTCTTAAAACTGTGAACCGGACTGACTACGCAATACGTTGGTAAATATGCAACCAATAAATACAGACGTGATTCGATGTGTGTGGTTATGTATTCTCAGGCGTGGGCTTGGCAGACGGGTAACCTGTACACACGGAAGAACCGTGGTTGTTCGTTGGATTAGTCTATAAGTTACAATTGTGGCCTCAGTGAGTTGCGAGTACGGGTGAGGGCCAGGCGGCCACAATATCCAAGCTGGATGACGTCGGATACAATTAGGAATATGCCGACCCATCGTAGGCCATTGGATCAGGCTACCATGCATAGGTGAGGCCTCGTAATCACCGACCCACATAGACATGGGCCTACAGCTACGATACTTAGTCGAGGTATATGAACACCGACACTGTTATCACGGTGGCTGCATTACGACGTATTCCACCTGCGAAGCGTCATATTCCTGATAGGTTGAGTTATATACCTGGCAACGCCGTCAACTACAGATGACATACACACGCTCATTACCGCCAATGAGACTAATGAGAAACTGCTGGGTTTATCTTGCTGAATGAAAGCAGCTTCTTAAAACTGTGAACCGGACTGACTACGCAATACGTTGGTAAATATGCAACCAATAAATACAGACGTGATTCGATGTGTGTGGTTATGTATTCTCAGGCGTGGGCTTGGCAGACGGGTAACCTGTACACACGGAAGAACCGTGGTTGTTCGTTGGATTAGTCTATAAGTTACAATTGTGGCCTCAGTGAGTTGCGAGTACGGGTGAGGGCCAGGCGGCCACAATATCCAAGCTGGATGACGTCGGATACAATTAGGAATATGCCGACCCATCGTAGGCCATTGGATCAGGCTACCATGCATAGGTGAGGCCTCGTAATCACCGACCCACATAGACATGGGCCTACAGCTACGATACTTAGTCGAGGTATATGAACACCGACACTGTTATCACGGTGGCTGCATTACGACGTATTCCACCTGCGAAGCGTCATATTCCTGATAGGTTGAGTTATATACCTGGCAACGCCGTCAACTACAGATGAAAAAGACTGGCATTTTGCTTGTCAAAACAACAGTATACCTGGAATAGCCTGGAGATACTCTTCGATGCCCAAGGCCTACTTCGTCGTGTGTAACTGTAGCCGCCTTCGGCAGAAAAGAAGGTACACCACACCAAAATCCACCTCAACCAAACTAAAAACATCCATCTGCTGCTCCCAGGAATCAACACACAATATATATAGCGGGACTCGGAACTCTCCACTGCCACCATCAGATATTGGTGTCAAAGTTTTTCTTCCCAATGGAACGCATAGGTTTAAGCTGATAGCAGTGATTTGGGGACTGGTGACCATCTCCGTTACGTTCGTCTTTCCTCCTAGATCATCTTAGTGTTGTCCAACTCACCAATAGCCTCCAGGAAATTTAGTTCACCGTCTTAGAAGTTCCAATTCCCCCATTCCTTAAGAGTTTGATTTCCCTTACCACGCCACCTCTATGCACACATATCCAACTGTCCTCTGTCCCAGGTGGTATAGTAGCATGAGGTGGATATCCTTGCTTGACTTTGCTGATTAGACTACTGAGTGCAGATCCATCTTTATGGCGTCTTGACTGACCATTTGTTGTCACCGCCCCAAATGTAGCTAACGCACAGTTTTTTCCCTATTAAAGAGCTCTATCCCGTTCGGTTACCCTTGTAACTCCAGGCTTTATTGATTTTATCCAATTTCATCCTTTCACCAAGCTTCAACCTGTGACAACACGTGTTATGGACATCCTATAAAACCGATATCCATTCCACCCGATCCGTGCGTTACACTTGAAGGTATCCTAGACCGGACAAAATAAACAAATACTACCTACGGTATTACATTCGTTTTGCTCTCCCTGCGAAATCCTCTGGCAAGCTCACAACATCCCGCTGCCCACAGAACTTCACATACTAGCCCAACTACCGCAGCCACGACGTCCGTCACGAGGCAATCTAGAAACTGAAGTATCTCGGTGCAGTGCTGGCGCGGCACTGCCGTAACCAGTTTGCTAGCATATTCGTAACTGTTCACCACTTATTTTGACTGCGCACATTCACCCACTCGTTCACTCACCTGCATCCATAATCAGAGTCTTCATCTGGACCCATCCGCCTCCAGGAGGCGTTAAATCAAACTACCGAACATTCTGTTTGATCTAAACAACTTAGCGTCTTGTGCTTTGTACTCCTTAGTATGTCAGTCACTTTTTCTGCAGTTCACGTTCCTTCCTGTGCGTTCGCTTGAATTCCTTCCACCAAGGAGCTTTTACACCTGACTCCAGCAGCAACGCTAGTGCGTCTCTCTAAATATTTCGCACACCCTGATCCTGAGTTTCCCATTACCATTCATCCGTACTGCATATTACCCCACTTCACCGCCAAGGTTTTTTCGTGACCCTGACCATACGCCCAACAGCTCAAATCCACGAGAGGACGGTGACGGCTTCAGGCTTCAGTTCAAATTGGCCAGTGATATCGTGACAGTCCTGCTGCACCCTAGGTCCGTTATTCTTATTACAAACCTTCCGCAGTTTGGTGTTTTTTGTCGCGTGCAAGACAGGAAGCCAATCTTCATGCCCTCCGTCGTACTTCTCCTGCCCACCACTTTTAAATTTCAACGATCATATCTTCTGTCATCCGGTATGTCCCGTTCTTGTAATTCTAGTTCCTTTCATGCCACCTCAGGTGTGACAAAATCTACCTCGGATAATGCCCTCTGTTTATGTCACTGTCCCTTTTACACAAAATTCCCAGTACCCACAACACCCCACTCATGCACTTATTCTGGCAGTAACAATATGATTATGCCTGAAGTTATGCCACCCACTCGTTGGGAAAAAACATTATTATCGTTGTGTTGGTGATTTACCCACAGTTTTCTACTGACATTATATCATCCACAGGCCATTTATGCACATCATCAACAGAGATGGCCCTCAAGCCGCCACTGCACAATTCATGTTCCACAAGAAATTGTGTTGTGACAAAGCTCGCAAAACAAAACCATCCCATTTGTTAAATCTGACCCATTTGTTATATCAGCGACTCATTTTCGTGGGTGCGATTTAAGTTGGAAGTTCTGCCGATGTTATTTCATTCGTAAAGAACACCGAAGAAGACCAAAATATGCTGGTGTGATTTCGTGATTCATATCCTTCCCCCCGCTTCGAAGGAAGCGATTGTCACGCCAATATACAAAACTGGTGACCGACTATCGCCTGGCAGCTATAGGCCTATAAGCCTCACTAGCGTGCCGTGCAAGGTGATGGAACGCATTCTGAAGCGAGCCATCCTAGATCACCTTAATTCCAGCAATCTGATATCTCCATCTCAACACGGATTTCTCCCAAACCGTTCTTGCGTAACAAACATGCTCGTGTTTATGGACAGCTTAACCCAAGCCAAGGACGAAGGACTCATATCGGATGCCATATTTTTCAACTTCTCAAAAGCATTTGATAAGGTCCCACACGTCCCGCTGCTCCACAAACACGAGTCTTACGGGATTCAAGGGAAAATCCTTCGCTGGATCAAGGCGTTCCTATCAGACAGGTCATTCAGAGTGAGAATAGGCTCAACTTATTCCTCTCCAGCGCCGGTCTCCATTGGAGTTCCTCAAGGCTCCGTCTTGGGACCACTCCTGTTTCTGATCTACGTCAACGACCTCCCAGACGTTCTTGCGAGTCCATGTTTACTTTTTGCGGACGACTTGAAATCCTGGAGTTCCAATGCCAGCGCCCTCCAAATGGATGTAGACGCTGCCAAGCAGTGGTCGTTGGACTGGCACCTTCCTCTGAATGATGAAAAGTGCGTCCATGTGTCGTTTGGAGGGGATTCAGCGAATGCCTTTGTTATGCATGGTGAAAAGGGACCAGAAAACATCATGAGGATAGATGCCAAAAAAGATTTAGGCATCTGGGTCTCCTCAAACTTGTCCTTCGCACTACACCATGAGAAATCGGCCCAAAAGGCATTCGCCGTTTTACGGATGATCCGACGTACCTTCTCCCGTATTACTCGCATGGACTTCCAAATACTCTATGGGGCCTACGTCAGACCGCTCCTGGAGTACGCCAACCAAGTTGTCTACTCAGGACGTACGAAAGACGTTACCCTCATTGAGCGTGTCCAGCGGGCCGCCACGAGAATGGTTGCCGGCCTCAAGTCCGTGGACTACGAAACGCGTCTCGTGACGCTTGATCTCTTTCCCCTGGAGTGCCGTCGCCTCCGAGGGGACCTAATTCTTACCTACGCCCTGTTTGAACAAAGCTTGGCAAACAGGTTTTTTACCGTTTACCCAGCAAACACCCGGCGGGGACATAGTAAGAAAATCTTCAAGCTCAGGGCACACACATCCGTTAGACAAAACTTTTTTTCATTTCGGGTAGTAGCTGCGTGGAATGACCTTCCTCCGACGGTTGTGCACGCTCCTTCTCGAACCCAATTTAAAGCACTATTAGACATTTGTTAATGCGAATTTTCGCGCTGGCGAGGATACTGCCCCGCGCTGAGAACATAAAGAGCAGTGCTACACCCTTTTTTCACTTGTGCCTTTCAGGTGAACGACAGCCACTGACCGACAAGAACAAAACCGACCCGGGAAACTTGGGCAAAAGCCTCGATCCCGTGTATCAATCCGTGAATCTTGCAAACTGATTATAAAATGCGGACCTGCGACTTTGACATTTCGCTCGCTTGAAAAAATTCTGTCGCCAAGATATCACCGTAAGTTGCAAACGGATTTGCCTAACTTCCCGCAAAAGTCGCAACTTTGAAAACCTTAGTTTCGGGAAAAATAATTTGCTTATGCTTCCGGTGCGCGGCCACCCAAATAGTGAAGTTGCACTTTAGCATATTTTGGCACCCTTCTGTGTTCTCTGAGAATAAGGCATCATCTACAGAATGTCCAGCGCAATTTTTTTCCCGTGAAAAACCATCAGTCACGTTCGTTTTGTTAAGACTCCTGAGATTTAACACATGGAGTGAGTTCATTTAGCGCACTTTGGAACAACATATTTCCTGTGGAGCTCGCCTTCCATTAAGTATAAGAGTGTTACACAACTGCATGCACTGTACTGTACAGTGGTGGTGGGGGGCTATTTCTCTGGATGATCCCGTTTACCGGATATGCAATCCTAACTTGTGGATAATGCAGCGTTGCACGATAACCGTGACAACATAAGATCATACATAGTAGGACTATGGCGCTCTATAGACAGAATACACCATAAAGTACAGATAGAATGATGATGACTAAGGGCATCTGTTACCGGTCGCCATGGTACTAGTGACCGTTGCCACTCACTTCGACTACGTATGGTGACTGCGAGGCCCGTGTCTATGTAGACACTGATTATGAGGCCTGATCTATACCCCGTAGACTAACCTAATTGCCAACGATGGCCTTTCAGACTCATGACCGTACACGTGCTCACTAACCTTTGAGTATATCTTAAGCACCACCCTACTCAGTGAGCGTTTTCACCGACACGAACCCGTATAAATTGACGAAAACACCTCTGGCTAATTGCGTTCTTATTTGTTGTATGCGCCAGCACAAGCGTAATGGGTATCTATCTATCTTGTGTATTCCGACTTCACGGGACAGGAATGTAAAATGTGTAGTCAATTGAATGTCGTTTATTTGTTTGATAACCGTACTATAACATTATAATTTAAAGTTGTTCGATATGCCAGGAAATAGCTGCTTAAAACGGGTAAAACCTTTTCACAGCGCTGAGTAGGGGTCAGAGAATTCGAGAGCGTCAATCGACAGTATGAACAGAACTGCTGCGGGAGTGCCGCGAGGCTGGGTATGGTGGTGCTGTAACTTGATCGCATTGGCACCCTGGATAGTACTGCAGCGGAGGGTGAGATCTGAGAGGGAAAGCCCAATTCTGTTAATGCTTGGGCGTGGATCATACACAGGTCGAACCAAGTCGTTGTAGAGTTAAAGGTTACTTAACCCCCGTCGGGGGTACATGTGGACATAAAATGGATACTAGGTTGGGGAGAGTGACTGTTAGAGGCATCCGAAGCAACTACTGCCGAAGACCAAGGCATTCACCAATTCGCGCGGAAGAGAACCATACGGACAACATGTTTTGCGCGAATATGCCGTCGTCCAGCTGAGGATGATGGGCAGCCTAAGTTTGCCAACCGTCTTACGAGGATTAGATGCCGAACAAATGGGGAAAAGAAACCCCTATAGTATGAAAGTCCGATGGTTACCTTGGAAGTTATTGCCTGGTCAGTCTTAGGAACGTTCATGCGCAAGCACGTGAACGTGGAAAAACAGGACGGTTATTTACAGGCAGCACGTGTTGCTCCACAGGTTCAGTGGCCAAAGGATTCCATCAAAACTTCTCGACGCCACTAGAGGCGTGGACTTGGTGCACATGGCATAGGAGGGAAACAGTCTTGATCTAACTGACCAGCTGCTCCGGGTTAAAACGGTGAGAAGGGTATTACCTCGATGAGTGAGCCCTTCTACGGATCGAGAAGTTTGCGGAGAACTAAAATTTCATACCCCGTTTGGAGTGTCTTGTGGGGTTTATACGCTGGCCAGTGTGCACCCTATCCACGAAACACATACCCAAATCTTGGGCCATTTCTCATCTACTTTGTCATTCCCAGGGTCGCTTTGCAATGATTCAGTCCCAGAAAGTCCTTACATTATTACCACATAATCCGGCTTCTGATACAGCTCCGACCGACGAGCCTTGAAGTGCAAAATTTGGACCATTTTACAGGTTTTAACAACTCCAGGGTGAATCTAATTGAAGTCATTATCAACGAACAAAATGCTGTTAACATTCAGTATCGTCCAATTGAGTCTATTTTTTCACATACACAGAGTCTGTTCGTCTTCTACCAGTGAATCGGCGACCTGCTGGATGACAGTGTATTCACTTTTGTAAAACCGCACACTTTCTAACGCACCCTCACCCCTTGTTCACTGCTGTTTGAGTCCCAAGGTTGGCCTACATGAAAGCTGATGAGATGTGTAATCTTTTAAAACGAGGTTAGTTGTGAACCACACATCTTCCAGCTGGAGCGATGCTCTTACTTAGTGCTATTCATCAACAAGTCATAAGTTGAAAACCGGAAATTGGCTCCGTTGCCGGGACAACTGGTGACGCAGCTGGAGTTTCCGGATTCATAATCTAGAGGAGTAGTGACGCTCATTGTTGAACTTTATGTTTTTGTCGTGCTCTATCTTTTCACTCCGCACTTTGGTTTACTTGATCCCTCCGAAACCCGTCTACTGAGAATGGGTGAACTGGAAACTGATCGTCTGTTGCCGGCACTTTTCAAACATGAACGCTACGTTTGA
>NW_008751838.1:318714-324845 GCF_000715545.1 Opisthorchis viverrini
TACTGGATGAACGCACAAATATCACAAAGTTATCCTTCATGTATTGATTTAAGGTCTTCTCAAATGCCGTGAAGGATGAAAACGATACACCCACAAATTTCTCAACGAAAGCCACTTCCGAAGCCATAGCAGACGAAGTTCAAAGCCGAATGTGCGCCAATACCGAATGTGCGCCAATAATTTTCAAATGTCTCGATTAAAACAAATCGCAAAAAAATAACGGCAGATGAGGGGGGTTTTCACTCTACGCATATATGCAAAGAAGTGCAACATTTTGACGTTAAAGTTTTTATTTCGTCCGCAGGCGTTTTGCAGAAAAATACATTGTGCGTCTAGCCGCCGGCCTATCTTTTCACTCCGCACTTTGGTTTACTTGATCCCTCCGAAACCCGTCTACTGAGAATGGGTGAACTGGAAACTGATCGTCTGTTGCCGGCACTTTTCAAACATGAACGCTACGTTTGAGAAGCGCCTCAACACAAAACCTGTAAAGTAGGTTGTTTCATTCTCTGTTATGCCTTTTTATTAGGTCAAGGCTGGGCAGAAACCTTCCGGTCCGACGAGTCGGGCAAGCTGATTTGAGACAAAAACTGACTAAAGGCTCCAGACCAGGAGATGCTCGATCCGTTTTGCGTAAAAGAGTTCAAACCACGGTTAGACCCAAGCGCATCATTCGTGATGCTCGAAGGCTTTTGCAACGAAGGCTTAGACCCATTGTCAGAGCGCCTCAGCGTCGGCTTCCCCTGGTTATACCGACGAAGACGGTAAGCTTTCGGTTCCTGGTTCTTGTGGTTGCGCCTATGGAATATTGATATTCCAAAGGCCCATTGTGGGATTTCCAATGACAGGCTGTCTCTTAGAGTTTCAGTGTAAAACAAATCAGACTGTTTTGGTTGTATTTACTGGGCTTTGCTTCGCTCCAAATGTGTCAGAGTGATTACGAGATGATCGGTGGGTGTGGGCTGTTCGTTTCCTCCTATTTGGAAGACCACTTCTCAGTGAAGCACCGAGAGGGTGCTACACATGAGCGGTACAACTCTCAAGTTACGTAAAACGCACCTCAATTTTGAGCGTTTGGATGGTAAATAGCATATTAAGTGATTGAATTTTCGGACGCAAAGCGCATGCTAATACCATGCTATTACCACAACCTCGTAAACAGTCTCTCGTGGATTCGTCCCATAGAAATTTGACCTGCACGATAAATACCTCATTTGCGACTGTGTAGTTATACGTAGTCGCTAGATGGCGCTTTAGGTACCACTGTTATGTCGACAAAACTTGCAGCGCGTGGATGCAGAAACCTTGTGAGTCCGTGGATATTGAACAACAAAATCGCTGCATCTTTGGCAAATACAGAGTGTAACCGATACAAATACTTAAAAACTATTGCAGTGCACACAAACTAACATAAGGTGACCTTTTCATTCAGTGAACTCCTCATATGAGGTCACAAAAATAAAAAAAAATCGAAGTGTTGTGGTGATATTCATGCCAAAGGACATTGCTCTGTTCGTTTAAAAACATCTGTGCCTTCTCTTCGAAGGCAATGTCGTCTGTGTGTCCCAGAACGATAGGGCTTTTGTGAACAACTATTTGAACAACAGGTTTTCCCAGACCTGACCTCATTCTCTCGTCGATTAAGAAATCGACTAGGAAATTGATTTGAGGACACCGTGTGACCGGCACAGCCAAATCAGTCGTTTGTCGTTATCTACACGTGCGAGTCTGGTCTAAGTTGATCATCCAGTTTAGTCTCGGATGCGCTGAATATGCTTACTTGGTCATTCAAATCTCTTGCAAATGCAGCGATCGATATCCAAAGTTTAGTCCACCCTAACAGGCCACTTAAGTCGTCACACAAGTTATCCCTGATGGTACCAGTGATACAGTCCGTTGCAGCATGTTAAACTCGACAACCAAAAAACGATCCATTTTCCGTTTGTGAGATTCCTTCGCAGACTTTGCTAGCCGAACCGCACAGACGATCATCAACCGGTATCCAGTCAAAGGCCCTTCTACCCATTGCCTTGGAATGATACCGACCTCTGTGCATCCCGCCGCAGCGGTCTCTGGATCGCCAGAGGTGCGCGGCCGGAAGCTTGTGGAGAGTGCTGGAACAGTTGTCTCGACGACCGTGCTTGAATCTTGAATTCTTATTCCTAATACGCAGCAATGCTGGGTCGATGTGAGAGTGAAATGAACTTATCCTCCTTGCTTCAGGGTGTGTACATTAAGGCGGCCAAAAACACTTTGTGTCGAGGCTTGAAAATTGGTTTGAAGCTGCGTGAGGTTGCTAACGCGCAGAGGTTGAGGCCAAGGCTTGTGCAAGACAATGGATGAGTCCACAAGGGAATGGGTTGATTGAGAGCGGGAAAGTGTGTGAAAGAGAAAACAGGGGGGCTTTAGAAATAGCCTGTTCTCGCTTGTGCGCTCGGTAGTGTGCAGCAAGTAGGACAACCTGGCCGATGATACAACGCGACACTCGCGTTGTCGTCTTTGTTGCCACCATGGTCGTTTTTTGCTGGTATAGTTTCACCGGCATCGGTGATAGCTGCTGATCGTGACGATATCCGGTGTCCAACGAAATGTGCCAGCGACCTCGGACAGATCGTTTTCAAAAGCTACGACTATCCAGCTCACCACTATACCCTTTAAGTTGTAGAAGCTTTTTAACCAATTTTATTCCATATTTTTGGGCTACAAAAACAGTTTGCAGGTGTGACCTGAATGACTTTTCATCAACGAGCGTATTCCAGGGGGGGGGGGCGAATGTTTGCACGTACCCGCACCGCACAACGCAGTGGTAAGAGGCTGGTACAATCCAAGATGAACGGCAGTCTAATACCAAAGACTTCCACGGGTAGCTAGTTGCCACATGGTCCAGCCGAGTTTGAAGCTGGTTTGAATCTGGTAGATTTCAGATAACACGTGAACGCTTCCCGAAAGTGTATACTGGTTAGAAAACGCAGTACATAGCTGGAGAGGTTGTTCCCCATTATCTGTGCGGTCATCGTCAAACCCGAATCGACCGCCAAGGTGAATCTCATCAGGACTTAGTTGGCCGACATGATCACTCATATCACCTGCCAGGATAATGAAATCTGTACTTCTCGCCTACCGAAGCAGAAGCCATTTGTTACCTATTTTGGTACAGTATGGGCTTTGGAAACAGCAATTTGGAACAAGTCTCTTGAATTTGATGAAGTTCTATGTGATCTATTTTATGGGGAAGACGTTTGGGTACGAAGCGACGTTTAGGCCAGTTGCCCGGGTAGAAGAGGCTTGGTTGAGGCACTCACCTTGATCCTTTAACTCAAAAGTTTGACCCACAAAGTAGTGGAATGAGGGCGAGGTGGCCCAAGTGGTTAGATCGTGAGTTTACTGAACGGAAGGTCCGTGGTCCGAACCCGACCTCTGCATCTCGATAACTGTAGGCTTCCTTCGTGTGGCATGGCAGCTAGACACCGAAGGGGTGTTGCAGCTGAACACTATACTACCAAGGTAGTGGGATGATGTGAAGTATTCTTAAGGGATTCTTCCAGGAGTCAATTACTCGATGGTCTTACTGACTTAAATTCAGGGGATGATTTGCCATTGGCAAAGACATAGATACCTGACTCTTGATGCTGCTGCGCACAGCAGATTCGTCTGGAGCCGCATCGATCTCATGGCAAGGCTTGTTTGTTTTTCACCATATTGGATAATTCGCCAGGGATTTACTGTACTTCATCTAGCTACTGCTCGTAGGCCTTACCTGGAAAACTTAGCTAACGTAGGCTGCAGGATCATTGAAGTCCTGAACCCCGATCACCACGACAAGACATGTGTCTTGGAGAGATTGACGGTCGAGAACTGAACCTCACCATCTGTAACACACATCGATGTGACTCAGCATTGCCACCCACTGCCTCTAAACCCATTTCGAATGGGAAATAGCTTGTTGACACATGCAAAAAAGGCCCACTGCGTTCCGCATCTAAACTAGATTCGCCGCCAAGACTTGTCTGTAATGAACTAAGGCGCTTCATTTGTCTGTTGAAGTCTAGCCATTACGACTGTATCCAGACTCCTTGTGGTGTACAACGGGATCGTTATTTCTAGGTAACAACAGTAGGTGGGGAATGCACCTGTTCATCCTTGGGAATGGGCCTATTGAGATACCAATGGCGACGGATTAAGGAAGGGAAAATGGATGGAAGTCCCAAGTAAGACTGATGAGATATCAGCCGGAACTGTTAAATTCCGAAACATACAGTGCGCAATACCATGCAGGGGTGCCAAATTCGATAGCTTTGTAAACTGCAGATTCATGAGTTATAGCGAGGTGGTTGGGAAAAGGGGTTTTTGAGACCTTTAAGATACTTTTTACCCTGTCGAGAAACTGACGGGGTGGTAGCATTATGGAATGGTATTCCAACTTATGCAGCATGAATCTTTTGGTAACGACATCACATTGCTCCCGTCGAAAGCTAGTAATTACGGTCGGTCTACATACATTTAACCGTATCGCATGCCTTTTCATATTGAAGGACGTCACGAAAGTTAAGGTGCTCATGTTAGTGTTCGCCTCCCAAGATGGGGTTCACGTGACCCTACCTGTGCTTGGCTGGAGACACCGTACGAAATGGGGAGCGAGATGGCTCAAGTGGTTAGAGCGCGAATTTACTGACCGGAAGGTCCGTGATTTGAACCCGAATTCTGCCTCTCGATTTCCCCTGTCTAAGCAACCCTCGTGGTTTCAGGTGGCATGGCAGCTGGGCACCGAAAGGGTATTACCTTTTCCGTACGAAAAGGTGGCTAACCGGTTTCAGTGGTGTTCATGGTGCCAGTTTCTATCTATATTGTCTGAATGAGTGTTGGAGGTGTAGGCATCTCGAATATTTGTGATGGGCTATCCCCGGATCCCCTCCGTTATGAGGCTTTATTCAACTAAGCTGACATACATACGGTAGTGAAGCAAGTGTTCTCATCTGATGTTGCTGTCACGAACGGTGATGATAGATGCCTTTCCAATAAGGGATGCTTTTTTCTTGTTATAACTCGATTCTAGCCCATTTTTGGTGTTAATGGTGACGGGATATTTCGGCTGAACGATAAGCGTCCGATAGCTAGGCTAAGTGCCTCCTTCATTTTGGGTGACCTAGCACTCGCGCTTCTTGCAGGTTCCGTGGCAGTTGTGTACAAATTGCTATATCTTTTGCGTGAAACAACACGTGTGCAACTCACAAAAGTGTGTTCTCGTGGTAGTGGTATTGCTCTGGGATATTGGCGCCCTGATGACCCTTTCGCTATGTCAACATGGTCCATATCCAATTTCTGGGAAATAATGATGGGATCTCACCCATGTCACAAATGGAATACGTGTTGTCATCCACTGAAGACTAATACTGTAGTGCGGGTCCAGATATATTGCATCCGGAACCATGCATTAACGAACCGTGTATTTCACTTCCCGCACTGGAAACCACCGGAGCACCGTCTTTTATACACGACCATCGGCTCTTACTGCGTGTCTATTTGTTGCATTGCTTGTTTGATACGTTCATCAATTTAATATTCACGATCGACCTTACTTCATGTTTTTATACTTACAGGTCAGGAATGAGTTGTTTTCTCGAGGTCGCGCCTCTAGAATAGCTGGGACTGGGGTGAGTTTGGTTACGGCTTTATTTCTGGCTTAAGCGATTTCCCGTGTGATTCCTTTTCCAGTACCACCGGCGGCTTTACAGCCCTCTCCGATTTAGACAAAACTGTGGATTATACCTAGGCTGTTCCCATCCAAAGTGGATGCAAGCAAGAGTCTATGCCAGTTTCGGACCTATTCTTTGCTTTTTCTGGGGTAGGGTTCATTTCCAGTGGTTCTTAGGCACCCGACCTAAAGCTGCCACCTTGACACCTAGGCTGATCCAAAGTGGATGCAAGCAAGAGTCTATGCCAGTTTCGGACCTATTCTTTGCTTTTTCTGGGGTAGGGTTCATTTCCAGTCCAGTGTAGGCACCCGACCTAAAGCTGCCACCTTGACGTGGTGGTCGGGCTTGAGTGCTGCAGCGATTCCGCGGGCTACACTGGCTGGAACTTCGTTCCACAAGGTGCAACCATGCCAGGAAGGCCAAAGGGGAGCAGCCAGA
>NW_008751838.1:328602-348946 GCF_000715545.1 Opisthorchis viverrini
CAAATCACCGGTGAACGAAACTGCGGCAGCTGCAACCACTGTACGACGAGTACGCGGTTCTTACAGCTGACAATGATGATGATGATGGTTCTTAGGCAGTCTGCACGTTTCAGCTAGCATGACCGATCCAAACGATGTCATCGGCGACCTCCGAATCCACGATTGCATTGCGGGAATCGGGACGCTCCGCTTATGTGGCATTTGGGTACCTTGTACGGCACATCAGTGAGCACTAGGTTGAAGAGGAACGGAGAGGTAAAACGGTCCGATCGCACTTCAGTACCCACTGCTTAGAGAACGGAAGATGAATTGATGCTGCCGGACATGTGTAATAGTGTCCTAGCATTGACCAAAGATGAAGATTTGATCTACACAGCTCCGAGCTGCACAATTTTAACCTTTCAGTTGAGAATCAGCCACTTGAGGAGCCAGTAAATGCCGTGACTGAAAAATGAGTGGTGTTGTATCTTGTCTCATTGTGAATTACTCATTGCTGCCTATCCGCTCATGGCCGAAATGGCTCAGTGGTTAGAGCGCGGCTTTAGTAACCAGAAGGTCCTTGGTTCGAACCCGACTTCTGTCTAGGCAACCTGGCAGTATCCCAGCAGTTGTGGTTCCTTCAGGTGTGGCATGGCATCTCGGCACCGAAAGCTGGCTATCTTTCCTTAATACGAACTAACCGAAAAACACCCGTTCAGCCGTAACATTTTTTCGGTGTATGTTTGCAAGGCCACCTGAAGGAACCACGGGGGTGGCATTCTGCTAGGCTGCCCAAGCCTAGGTTAGAGCAGTCGAGATGATCAATTTTTCCCCTGGATATTGAGATGTGTGAATGAATCTTATCATCTAATGCGCCCCCCGCTGCCGACCTAACTTTTTGACATCGACTACCCCAATATTCAGGCCGAAACTATCCGGAATTTATTTATTGGAAATGTACATCTCACCTTTTAAGGTTATGTAGGGTTCAGCCAGTTTGTCAGTCCCATTAGCCAACTGGATTCCTACACTCTCGAAAGCACCCAGCTACTGCATTTCTCACTGATCCTTAGAGCGCATAAACCGGTGTGGTGTTTATTCCATCACCGAAACCTCATGTCCTGTTTCCTGAGGTGTCCCAACCTGTTTGATTTTCAGAGGCGGCCACTTCGTCGATACGCTCCGTCCCACATACCGGACTTGCTCAGTTTGCCAACCATTGCTCCAGCTTCGTTTCTTCAGACCTCGGCCGCTGCCGGTCGCTTGTTCACCACCATTTCCAACCCGATGGAAGCGCTAGCCTCGATACCTGTGACTGGCACAAAAGTCAGTCCCATCCAAGGGTTCCGGGTGGAGATTCGAAATTTGCAGCCCTCAGTGACGCTGGACGACGTGTTTGTGAGTTTCCCAGAGCGTTGTTATGAAGTGACTGCATTCGTGGACAAATATCAGTCGACCGATCCAATTTTTTAGTTTAATTAATTGATTAAACAGAGTTGTGGTGGTGCATTTTCTTTTCCGACATGTGTTATGATATTTCCGATGTTATCCCTTGTCAATTACCGTAATTGCGTGAGCCACGACCACTGTCGGGGCGTTTTTGGAATCCTCATCTTTGGATTCGAAACTTAGTTTTCCCAGGCAGAAGTCAAACACTTCTGTCCGTTAACTATTGTATTTTAACTTGGATTTGATAGGCGAATGGTTATTGGTTGATTGTGCGCTATGTCAGGATTGGCTTTTCCGTTGTAATCGGGACCTGTGTACATCATCTGACTTTGTTCAGGAGCTGTTCAGTAGCATTGGGACGCTTCGCCTTTGCAACCTGATTCGCCCTGGGCACGCTGAAGTTGTGTTCAACGAAGCATCTGACGCCAGAGAGGCTGTACGACGTTATAATAACCGTGAACTGGACGGACGACCGATGAACGTGGCACTGATCACGCAGGTTCCAGATAGTCCAGCTGGTGGGTCACCCAGCAGTCGAATTGCATCTCGTCTAGGTCCCAGTCATGGAGGCTTCAACACACGCGCTTCTGGTCAATGGTACGTTATCGGTCCATTTTTTGAATGATGGCTGTGTAACAATAAAGCAGGCTTGTGTCGGCTGTTGTTCTGCTGGGCAGTCGTGTATGGCGACCGAGTTCGTTCCAAGATCCCGTTCTCTAGTACGTGCGATATGTTTTTACCCTTAGAGTAGATGGGATGCAGATACTTTTGCAAAAACGAACCAGTCTTCTGGGCCTGTACAAACAGTCCAGTATGAGTAGTAGTCGTATACGCTAGTCCACCACTTATCCGCGACTCATTGTGGGGCGATGAAAAAATACATCTAGATACTACTAACGCCACAGTCGCAAAAAAGATTGTAAGTTCCTTGAACGAACCACTAGTCACTAGTGCGTTACCTGTAGCAGATGGCAGCCAAGATTAACTCCGAACAGTGCCTGTGGTTTTTACCTAACGGAAAAATTTCACAACAGCGAAATACCGCTAATTCTACATAGTCAGCGATCAATGTGCGAAACCTCCACAGCTCTTCTACCCATTCCAGATACTGTGAAACAATCCTGTGTAGATGATCTCCTTTTCTGTCAATCAACTTTGGTGTAGTATCCTACCCAGACGCAGGATGTTCGTAACGTAGTTTGCAACTGATACTACTCAGGTGCTACCTGATGATGGATGTCGCTTAAAAATTCCATGTACACATCCAGCCTATCTCCATATGCACGTCAGTAGTCAATGACCCATGTATGTTTTCTTCGGTTATCTGGACAAACTGTCGCTGATTGGTTTCGCATAGGCGATTCTCCTTTTTTCACTTCTTCGGTGAACTCATCCTACCTCTTTCTACATTTTCACCCAGGCAACAACGGAATGCTGGTGGCGCTCAGTCCGGTCCAAGGATGGAGGTCGATATGGATGTGGTAAGGAAGGCGTTGTTCCACGTCAACGCAGGTGCTTCGGGTCCTCGGGGCCCGGTTGACTTCAACGTCAGTCTTCGTTAGTTGATTTAATCCATTCGCATGCCCCGCCCATTACCGAAACATTATCATATCCACTTGACCCCTTCGCTCTCAACCATGTTCGCACCTGCCTGCCGAATTCTTCCACCGCTAGTACCCCCGATACCATTACAAAACTGAGAAATCAGCCGTTGCTGTTGCTGTATACCTCTTGTTGGTGATCCGCCTTTCGCGTCTCGAATAATTCTCTGTTTCGTTCGGTAAAATATACTACTCTGTTCTACCTATAACCTGTGTTTCTGCCATATTTTTTGATGACATTGACGATTTTGGTGCAGCTCTAAAATCACATGCTCTTTCGTGCAAAACAACTTGGATAGGCTGGACTGAGTTCATTGTCATGATTATCACCAGCTGTAAGATCCGCCTACTTGTTGTACACTGGGTGTGGCTGCCACAGTTTCATCCACTGGTGATTTGGAAATTTGGGGTAGCTGCGCATTGTAAGTGGGGGCTGATATAATTAATGCCTAAATACAGGTCCGTCAGTGGACATTTAACTGGAGAGATTGGGAGTGGAGCTATGCATTGAAGGTAGTAGCTGGGTGTTCGGAGGCCAGTCGTCCCTAATAACCGAACATCACATCATTTGGATGGATGTGTCACGTACAGGACACGGACCAATCGAGCCGTATAGTAAAATGGAGCGCACCGCAGCACTGTAAACTCTACCTTTGACGGATAAACGGATTTCACGCCCACGCCACAGGTGATGCAGTTTCACATAAGCTGCTCTGGCCTTCCCGATCCGGATGGAACTATCATCTTTCGCGAGACCACCGGGACTGGTACAGCTGTCCAGGTAGACGAAACCATTAGGCGAACTTCAGCATTACTGGTCCGGTGTTCACAGATCTTAGCGTTGGGGCGAATACAATGGCCTGTCAGGAACCAGGATACTATCAAGTCTCGGATTAAGCTAACCGTTTTTGTCCCATTATTCCATGAGAATACAACACGAGTGCTCTTGAGAAACGCACCTTTGCGTTTTCATGATCAGGTGCCCATTGCAGGGCAACAGGGGGAGGTTGGGAACTACTATCTACACAGATAGCAAAGTTACCAGGTTCCCACTCATCCGAGTTCGCTTGTGCGGATTACCAATCGTGCTCCTAGGTCAGATATCCATACGCCTTAACCAATTATGGTCCTAATTTATGTAGAAATGTACGGTAGCTAAATCAGAAATCCGAATATATGCTTTCATTTCGATTCGAGTGGATTTTGAAAAAGACCTGACAAGAAACTAGAAGCTTGTTAGTAGTACAAGAGGATCTGGCTACAACCGCTTCCGCGGGTCTTACAACTTGGGGCGTTGCTCCCGAATTCCGACCAGTCCTTGGTGGAGGACGCTACACCTCGACAGTGGAACTGCCGCGCTGGCCTGCTACCTTGGCAACTCTCGTCGCTAGTGACCTATTAGAAACGCTCAGATGTTTCGAACCACCTGCAATCGTGTTAGGTGGAATTGCACGCGGATCCCGCTTCACCGCTCGCACTCAGGTGCTGCTACGGCCGAAAAGTCCATCCCACGCAAGATTGGTCAAGAACTCGGGACGCTTGCCGGTCCGGCACCAAGTCGAGACCTGATTGGTCGAAAGTCTGGATCCAACAGCCAATCATGACCCAGTATCGACTGAGTGCTGGCTGCCAATGGCGCATCCAGAACGCGTCAGAATTTCCAGAAAGTTACTACCACCTACGCTATATATATGAAGCGCTGTACAAGTGTTCCTGACTTCGTTTTGGGTATAATATACATTGTGCACCTTTGGCGGTTGTTTTGACTTGAGCGCTAGCTCAGGAGGCCCAGACCGAGAAATAAGCCGAGAAAAATACCGTTGTTACAGATCGTTTCTGTTGGGTCATCCGAATTTTCAGTCGATTCATTTCGAATTGGCATCTTCGGTATAGCACACCCAATCCGTAGCTTATAGTATCTGTTTCAGTGGATTAACTACCATCTCACCGAGGTCCCATCTTCCGACAACCTGACTGGGAATTCACACATTCAATCTAACTGAAGTGGGGTCCGTTCGGGTAGGGGGACTATTCGTTTCGCGGCGAATGTTGGAACGTGCTTTGTCTGTTTTCGCGAACCTTTCGCCACAGTAGATGGTGGTGTTCTACTGGGGCACGGGCATCCACGAGAAGGCACCATTCAAACTGCTGTACGTAATGAGGTCGTCCCTTCCCGCTACTACGCATCGGAATGCGACAGCTTTTTCAATTACGCCAATAATGAAACAAAACCCTGGACATTGCCACGCAGTGAGACTTGGTCGTGGTTTATGGGCACCTGATCCAAATTACGGTGATGATTTCGACACTGTCAGACCTGTACTCAACTGCATCAGTCATGACGCCTCGGCCCGGAGATATCCACCACAAAATAAGGGCGCTTTTAACTCGTGCAACCCATACATCATCATCATCATCGACAGCATGACACCAGTGTTCAACACCAATGCTTCACTGCCGTACAACCATGATCTGCTTGAAAGCCTTATTGTAGAGATTAAAGGTGGATGGGAAAGGAACTCAGTGATAGCTTACCACAGCCATTCCTAGGTGCCTATACCTCCAGACATTCACTCAGGCAATCTGGATAGAAACTGACAACAAGAACGCTCTGACATCGGTTGGCAGCCATATCTCGTAGTGTCTTCAACCAGGCACAGTGAGGATCACGCGGTCCCCATCCTGGAAGGCGAGTAGCACCGACAGCACCCAAGCGTTTCGTAATTTCATTCATACTCCTCTGCCAGGTCATGGATGGCCACCTCTCTGTTTACGCCACTCTGAATTGGGTATGGAAAACACCACTCTCTTCGGCAAACGATGGTTCGGTATACGCAACACGTCCCAACCAACGCATCTTCTGGTATTGGACACATTCTTCAATGGAGGTACCCGTTGCACAACCGAAAACGCGCTTTATAACTGCCTCGCCACGAATTCGTCGACACCAACCCCCACGAGCTATGGTTCTGAGACAACGATTGTCAAACACCTGAAGACGTCTCAGTTCCGCTGCTAGAGTAGGCCAAGTCTCACAGCTATACAAAACAGCACGTATTGTAGCTCGTTGCAGACGTCTCATGAATACTGCGATTGTTGGGAACCGTCAAAGATCCCGAACCCATTGTTCTGTCTAGTTTTGGTGATGTAGATGTGGCCGCACCCACGAAAACGCGTTCGTGCGAGAAGGAAAGTTAGGTAAGGATTGGAGCTAAATTTGCCCAGCTGTCACTCGTTCCATCCGGGGATGCTAGACAGTCTCTGAAGTCTCTGATCCACAGCTTTTGTGAATGGGCAGCACGTAGCTCAGTGGTCGAGACACGAATCCACTGAATGTCCGTGGTTCGAACCCAACACCGGACCGCTTCTGTCTCAACTTGGACAATCTGGAAGTATCTCAGCCGCCTGGTTTCCTTTTGGGTGCCTATGGACCGGAAGAGGGTTCCATGTGCACGATTATTATCTTTTTTGTCAGTGCAGCGCGAATCCGTGTAAGCCCAAGTGACATGATTGGACAGACCGCCATGCAAAAGGTTAGTTTAAGGTACGGTTTGCTACTAGCCCGGCTTGTATAGCATTCTGTCGTTTGCATTGTCCATTTGCGAAGAAATTGCTGTCAAGGGGCCGTAACACAATGCAGTCTAATCCTAACACAAGGACCACTCACCGGAAAAGCATTTGGTAGTCTTTCGGGGCGCGAGCCTATATGGAGTGTTCTTTTGAATAGTCAAGTGTTTCCCATACGACAAGCAGTGGAAGCCGTCCAGTAAAAAAACCCGAATGTCAGTAAGGCTTCGTTTTCAAATTAATTTCCTGAACAGTGAGTCTGTGTTCGAACTCAGTAATAGAGAGTTCCAAGTAGCGTGAACTCAAAAACCGACAGGAGAAATGCTCATCCCGTCAGCCACTCAATCGCATGTATTTTAAAATCAACGTCTTTGGTTGTTTTATCCGGACTCCGAAATGCTTTGTTTCATTTGATTGACCTTTATCTTCTTAGCTTTGTTCTTTCTGCTCATTTCCATGGGATCCAGAAGGGAATATCGTAAAGCCGTTTGTTTGTTCGGAAACGTTTTAACGCGTTGCAGAACCAGCATTGGTTCCTGTGGATTCATCGTGATCGATGCAATGCGGACGGGTATGCAAATTTCGCACCGATGCTGTGTCCCAAATGAGCTTTTACGTGCGATGTTAGGTGTCATGCGAAGTTAGCTTCTAGCTTGCGAGGGGATAGAAAATCCGTGCACCACTTTGCTTTCCCCGAAAGTCCCCTGGATTATCGACCAAAAATTCGAATGATCGATCTTGATCACGTGTGAGTAACTTTTCAGTGTAGTCGTTTGTGAGCATAATTCAACCAGTTCACTCCCATTCAAACAAGGGGGCTATAAAATCGTATTCGTGAGACTTGTTTTGAGGAATAATCAGTAGAGCATGCAACGGTTCGGTCACGTGCTTTGCATGCCGAATCGAACTCCACACCACTTCGGCGGCATTCTGTACCCTGCGCACTGTAGATTCACATTATCTAAACTCAAACAGGTTGAAAAAATTGAACGGAGACAATGATGACTACTGATTATGATTTAGTTCCAAAACGTAGCACGGAAAATCATGGATGGATCTTGATCCTGAGGAAAAATTGTAAAGATTATGAATGCTGTCCGTGGTGTACGTACTCCAGGCTGACGAAGATGCAACTGTTAACCGGAATCATCCAGGATGTCCGTTTCGAAACTTGAGTGGTTTCGGCAGGTTAGGATGAGACACCCTGCTCTATCACTGTGGTTCTCCTTGAATATCAATCTCTGGTTGAGTACACTGAAAGATTGCATGGCAGCTAAGCACCAGTTCCAAAAACCGATTTGTATATGATCTGGATGATAGTTTAACAGCAGCAGGGCAGACGGGGGTTTTCTCAACGCTAACCAGGTTTTGGAACAAATTCGATACCTTTGAGATCAGATTGGATTCATCATCATCATCGTCATCCTTGTCAGCTGTGGTAATAGATTCTATCACGTCACAATACCCATGGGGCTAGCTGTAGATTTTTTCGTTCCTGGAACTGCCGATCGAAAGATTAGTCTGGGAGTGCACGTGGAGAAATCATAACACCTTATAATGGTACGCTCGTAACGTTTCTTCAAACTCAACACTTCAGCTCAAAAACCATTTTATGTTTAGGTGTCTGGCCTAGAATTCGGGTTTTATATGTCAGTTTGAGGGGTCTGACAAAATTATTTAAGCGACCCGTCTGAGCCCTTCACGCGCTTTAACAATCAGTCTAGTTTGAACGCTATCTGGCCAAATCGATCACGTAGGATTTGTTTGTACTTTTTTTCCGGAGTTTCTGTGTTGAAATTCCTTTCGAGTTACAGTACGGCACATCTACAGAAATACCTGTCCTGTTCATCAATCCAACATACGATCGAACTTAATGGTGTGCTACAACTCTCCGATTAAAGTGAGTATAACTCCCACACTATTGCGTCCCTGATATTCGTGAACACAAATACAATCTGAACACATTGATCTTTTTTATAGAGGAAAATGTTGGTAGCTCAATCTTTGCAACTTCCGGACGAGTTCACCCAGCGCAGCTTCATACGCTCGAATCCGGAGTCGAGTGCAGGACTGATCGCAAGGGAACAACATTCGTGTGAGTCCAAAAAAGCTAAATTATGTGGATCGCTGAGATTAGAACTGCACTAAAATCAACCATTTGAGGGAAACACCGTAGAGCGCAAGGTGCGCGATAACTGATAAATAATGACAATCAAAAGTACCACTGAATAGCGACATATTCTATGGGTGAAGCACCGATGCTCTACGATGCAATCAATGAAGGTAGACAGCGCGATCCGGACTAAAACGAACAGGTCCTGTTCACTACTTTGAAACCAGAATAAGCTGAAAGTTACTCACTGCCAGAAATGATTAAAAACAGCCCAAAATGAATCGAAAGTTATCGACCCAGAAGCAGCCGCTGAACCCTTTATCGACTAGTGGGCTGTGAATGAAGCAATTTCACTGAGCACAGTGGGGTTGGTTTCTCACACCCGTCTTAGTCGAACGACTCTCGTTAGCGTACCTGTTCTGGTGTTCGTTTGATCTGCCTTCTGTTCTAGTGGGAGGAAACAGTATGCCTACTGATCTGTTACAAAGAACTGGATCTGAATTGCGGATTATCGATATCACGGCCCTGACCGCGAACTGGACATCAAGCGAAATATGCTAATTGTTTCCTACAGATGGAGAGGAAGAGCACCAGTAAGATAAATCCAAAAGGATTATCCGAAGGTCGGGACAAAGTATGTTGTTGGAAGAGTGTAGAAAACTGAGAATACGAGCCAGGTCTGACATCAGATCAGCTTGAGAGTGATGTAGGGCTTTTGTCGGTTGTGGGGCATCAGATCAGCAGTGGCGACGTTTTACCGAACCAACGCGTGCACTAAATGGGTCGTTGCATCTCATCCGCCAGTTTCATTATTCCAAGTACTCACTACTACAAACAAGGTCCTGAGGGAACATGGCCGGAGGGTATTCCGGGGAAAAAAGTACTACTGGAGAAATAACTTAACCTGGAGTTTTGTGAAGGATGAATCCATGATCAGAATGACACCCCCCACCTGATAATTATGTCCGCGTTCGAACCACGGTTTCGAAAGTACTCTAAAATGTGCGACAGTTGCGACCGCTGATCATTGAATCCAAAATACAGTGCGCACTAAGATCGAAGTTTCACTTACATTTCAGCTAAAAGAAAAGTACTGAACTGCACCCGTTCATTCGAATGGTAGTCAGGTCAGGAAAAACTTCACTCGATTACTTCTTAGGCAGTATATTTTCTTCCATGAAAAAACAAGGCAGAATAGGAACAATTACCGGAGAACACCCGTTTCTGTCAACAATTTCGTCAGGTTTAATCGCAGCACGTCGGGTGCCACGTCCAAAGGGGTTTTTCCAGCCTGAACAAGGGATGTAAAAGGATCGGTTCATTTGTCACTACTGACCCAATGCGAGTGGTCACAATTAAAAAAAAACAGTCTGCCATGGAGGCGCCACTGAGGGGACGCGGTCACGAGAACAGGCGAAGCCCGGATAAACTGATGAGGGCGCCAAAGACACAATTAATTAGAACGGCTCTAAACCTCTGCTGAAATCGGGCGTCGCAAAATAGACACTATGAGACGTTTGGCTCGCGGACGTTCCATCGACCCGAATAGCAGGACAAAAGAATGAAAACGAAGTAGAAAGCCCTATTCGAAAGAATACACACTACGGAGAGGCGATAAAATCGGTACCACTTCGGCTGGTTCGAACGGAACTGAGGTTTTTATCAATCAAAAAACAGCGCTCACTTTGTTTTTGTAGGAAACGGAGGCGCCAGCATCTAGAAGCAGTCGTACCGCTGACATATTGTCTTCCTCGCAAGCATAGTGACTGGAATGGTGAACAGATAAAAGAGAATCATCATCATCAACGACAGCATGACATCAGTGCTCAACACCAATGCTTCACTGCCGTACAGCCATGACTTATTTGAAAGCCTTATTGTAAAGAAAAGAATAAAGGTGGATGGGGGAGGGACTTAGTGCTAGCTTAACACAATCATTCCGAGGTGCCTACACCAAGCACATAGATGTGGATGGTAGAAAGAATTTAAACAGGCGGTATGAATTGGAGTCAACTGACCATATTATTCGAAAGTATGCCGGTTATTACTTGAGGGTTTATGTACGTCCGTGACCCATTGGGCTATGCCGCACGACATTTCCAGAGTCCCCCGAGACCAAGTTAGCCAATGGATAGAGGTCCGACCAACAGTCAACTGGTCTTCTAGGTTGCAAATTTATAACATGCGTGGCAACTTATCCTTTGAAAAAATGCCACGCGGTGTCGTTTCCCGCCAAACAACCGCCTTACGGTCAAGTATTTGGACCCACGTCTTTGGTGGATGACCTTAGTCGTCTTCCTGTCCAGCTCTGACAGCCGACGTATAACCATGAGTGGCATAGTTTCAAGTGACTATCACGTGGTCCCATCAGCCAGGTTGCCTTATTTGTTGCGTACATCACGGCCGGTAGGCGAAAACTGACTTCTGCTGACGTCTCCCCTCTTTCTCTTCCAACTATTCGTCGGTTACACATTGGATCAGGGACCATGAGGTTTCAAAATGGACACAATCAGTGGAGGAAAATTGTCTCTTCCTGGTTATACAGTACCCAGAAATATTCCAATGAATTTGACGTCTAATGAAAAATAACAGGTGTGGCCAAAATACCGTGCAATTCGAAGGAAGTACAATGACAAGATACCGGTCGAGTATAAATAGCAGCAAATGAAACAAGAGGGAGAAGTCTCGTTTTTCACTCAAGGCTCTAGGTTCAGATCATCCAAAAGACCATCAGCGATATGTGAATCTACAAGGTCAAACATGCATCTGCTTAGTTTCCAGATCACTTTTTTGATCACACGCGAACTAGAAGGATAAAAAAGGGTGCTTATCTGGCTATATCAAAGTCAACATCAGTCATCGCAGTGGAACTTCAATACCATACAACCGCGACAAGTTTACTTGGAGAAATCCACACTATGATTAGGAAACGTCAGGAAGCTGGATGAGATCGAACGGAAAGTGACAAAAGTCAGTCAAGGTACCTCAGACGGACCTCGTAGATGCTGTGTACTGGAAGCGTTCACAGATGGTCACAGATTGGAACCAGTCAAAAGGAATTAAAGCGCGTATTACCAGACAGAGAGCACGGATCTAAATACAGACTGAGTGACTGACGACGAACGTCTGTTGGGCTCCCTGGTATGGAATATCACGCGAGCAGTCTATCAAAAAGTTCTCTGTTTACGACATTCTCGATTGAGATAGCTAAATGATGGGGTCGGTTGGTCAGTATAGACCGTAGTGTTCATGTGACTGATTCCGACTAAGTGGTTCTGAGTGAGAATGGTTCCAGAGAATCGACCAATGGGCACCTTTTCCGCTGGGTCGATCAGTGATTTGCTCTACCGCTATTATACCTTCACGAAGAAGCATATATCCCTGAGATACTGTAAGCAATACACATAATTCACACGCGCTTTCATTCTGACAAAGGCTAAATTAACAGAAATTAAGTTTTCGGATTCCTAGTTCAACTTGACAATGACTGGTGGGAGTAAGCTGTGAAAGTTCGACAAACAGTCCTTTAAAGCTGAAAAGCTGTTTTATCCCCGTCGAGAATTGCCACACTACACTAAACACCCTTCCGGTGTTTAGCTGCCAAACCACCAGAGGGAAGCACGAGGGCTGGGATACTGCCACGTTGCCCAAGCCTAGACAGAGGAAGTCGAGAGGCAGAGGTCGGGTTCGAACCACGGACCTTCCGGTCAGTAAATTCACGCACTAACCACTGAACCATCTCGCTCACTGGTACCCATGGGGATTTGAACTTTATAAGTAGAAGCTAAAAACTGTCGGTTATCAACGAGTGACTGATCTGCACTGTGAAAGACAAATGGGAGAAAAAATATTGATTCAACTAACAGTGGAGTAGAGCCTTCGTTGTCGGCAATGTTTGTGACATCAGTAGAGGATGCCTGTTCAAGAATCAACTTGACCATATCCAAATTTCCTTGAGAAACGGCACGATGAAGCGGAGTGGTTCCACCCCAGTCACGTATGTCCACGCGAGCCCCGGCACTCAACAGACACTGGGCTATCTGGGAGAATGCAAAGGTGGTAAGGAACGAAAGGCTAAATCGTCAGAGTTGGACTTACATCGGGATAATGTTGGAGAAACAAAGTCAGACAACAGGAAAAATCTACCAATGTTTGGTTGACCAGACACGTGAGAGTGCAATGGGCGAATCACGTTATGATTCGTGAAAAATAGCTCTTACGATCAAACCAAATTAGTTTGAAAATGAGTGTATTTCGCTAATTTCGTGCATTTTCGTTTCAAGTAGAACATAAGGTTGACGGAAACTCGGGGGGACTACGCCCACCTGATGCGCCCAAGAAGGGCGACATCGGTCGTGGACTGTCGGGGAATTTTCAGCAACCTTATAAGTAGTGCATTACGGATATACATGTATCGCGATATCTCGAATATCTTAGCGACTGAAACATGAGGCGGCCTGGTGCAGCACATTCAGTTGCCTGGAAACATCAAAAACGAGAGATTCAAATGGGTTCCAAATTTGTTTGCAAATGACTGTATTTTGCTGAGCTCTTAAGATCATCATGTTCACTCAATCTGCTTAAATTCTTGGCGCGTTGATGAATCGCACCCGCAAGGAAAGAGTTTGATTCTAGGGAAACGTAGGTCACAGCGTTTTTGTTCAAACTAGGCGTATAAATCTGCACTCCCTAATAGAGTACACCTGAACTTAACACTTCAGCATGCTATACTGAAAATACACCACACTGAACCGATTGGGACATGGCTGGACGACAGTGCTGTCCCGACAATCCGATGCTATCTTGTATAATTTAGATAAATGCGCTTCACACTTGCAAAAATTATTAGTAACAAGTTCGAGCCCCACACCTGCGAATGGCTTAATTAAGGTCTACCTGAGAGCGTTGAATAACTTTCCGTGTTTGACTCTCGGTGTCTTCGAGTGCGGTCTCCCGAGCTTTCAGTGAAAAGTTCACTGATACTCCTGGATTCGGGTATCAATCCAAAACTACCCTCCTCTATCTACCAAGATCATCGGAGAACGAAAATGTGGCAGCAATAACAGTCGTACAGAATGTACGTGGTTTAAGGCCGTAGATGACGATGGATGATAATCAACCAACATGTCAGCCAAGTCACATTGTCGCCGTCTTGCTCAGACTACACTTTGACCAAAGTGTGCTCGTAATGCTCTGTTCATTTCTTAGTTAGACTAAGAAAGAACAAAAAAGCTTCGGGTTCGAATAACTTCCCATGTAGAAGCACACCATTTTTATTCATGATCATCTGCTTCCTAAATTCAGCGCATCACGAAGGAAGTCACACAAATGTTTTAAAAAATCATGTACGATTGGGAAATTGGCTTTCTAGCAGAATGGGACACCTGCTCAGTAAATCCAATTAGTCTTCCCAAGATAAATAAAAGCCATGGGGAGAATTTTGCAGCAGGGTTGAGAAACCGGGGATGTTCATTTGAGAGTTGGCTAATCTCCGAGCAAGATGGTGGCGATAAAGGGACCAATCGTGGTTCGAATCTGCGATCGCATGCGGAGAGATTAATGTTGTTCTGTTTGCTGCTCAGTGGCAAGAACATCCTAGAATGGTACCCTGCATTTGAAGGACCTGTGAACCACGTCCGATTTAGATTCTACTGGATAACAGATCCGCCCGTTACTCGCGCTACTTTAGACTCCCACCTGATTTTGACGAAGCTGCCCTGGTGCTGGACTCAATTCTCAAGAGGTTACGCCACAAACCATAGTCTATGGTACCTGAACAATGCAAACGACGGGGCGACAAGAAAACGCTATCACGACCTACCACACCCAATCAAATTCCTTCAACGACGGCGTCTGCAGTGGCTATGGCATCTGCTGCACAGGGACTACGTTGGGAACATCAAGCAAGTCGTGGATCCTATACCATGTCAGGAATGCGATTGTCGCCTTGGAGGACAACTGAAAACGTGACTCAGTATATGGACAACAGCGACTCCGCGTGATATACAAAGTTAGACACCCGGGGCCAGCACCAGAATGTGATTGGTTCAGATATGTTAGCTGATCACCAGTAGCGCGTATCCGAGACATTCCTGAAGCCGACTAAATAGCAACGGGGTGAGGAACACTCGTGCAAACACCTAGGTTCCGGGGATACAATCATTCGGTTTCTGAAACCGCAAAATACAATAGAGATATTTGACGAAGTGGAACAGTCCGACGCCAAATCGCCCACATACATTACTATACTTTATAAATCGTGTATTCTGAATGAAACATGTCAGTGAACCTATGCAATTGTCAACCCCCCTCCCAAAGAAGAGGGCAAAACTAGTCAGTGCCTTTATCATTTCTGACTGACAAAATTGAAGGGATCCGTTGCAGCTACATTTTAATGTGGAACCTACGCGGAGCTGAAGACCGATAATAGCTGTGCCTCTGTTGTGACTTGATGGGCGATCGTGCAACTCTGTATCGGTCCCTTGGCTTCCTGCTCCACCCACTATGGTATACCATAAATCCGGCTGCTCTACACAGTCCTTTCTGGAGACAAAAGAAAATTAGTACAACCGTATTTATAGAGTAATCACAGAATGTTCCACAAGGTCGTGCTAGAATCTCCGTGAGAGGGCGAGAAGCGTCGAGTTGAAGATGCTCGATCCGGATTGGCTGGCTTTATAACCAATCAGATCATGCCTCCGCTTGGTCCGTATCCTGCACGTGACACCCGTCCAGATAGTGTGATGTTCGGTTATTAGGGCGGCTGGCCTCCGTACAGCCTCTCGGCCGCTCTACACAGTCCTTTCTGGAGACAAAAGAAAATTAGTACAACCGTATTTATAGAGTAATCACAGAATGTTCCACAAGGTCGTGCTAGAATCTCCGTGAGAGGGCGAGAAGCGTCGAGTTGAAGATGCTCGATCCGGATTGGCTGGCTTTATAACCAATCAGATCATGCCTCCGCTTGGTCCGTATCCTGCACGTGACACCCGTCCAGATAGTGTGATGTTCGGTTATTAGGGCGGCTGGCCTCCGTACAGCCTCTTACAGAGTACCGCACATCAACAGATTACAAGCCAGTGTTGTGAGTGATGAAATCGACATATGAACGGTAGACTGAATTTTGACCGACACTAGCTCATTTTAACCTTTTGCCAAGTCGATGTGAGCCCAAACACTGATGTTCAGCTCTAGAGAGCGCTGTCCGCGCAGGTGAAGATATTAATATTAATAGTAATAGTAATTAATATATGGTCAGGGAACGTTTTTCTTGAGGGGGAGGATCAATTGTATCGGTACAACTTGGTATTATTTTGGAGTCCTTCTTCCATCTTAAAGTTACCTATACCAGTGACCACCAATCAGTCTACTCATTCGCCTACGTTCAAAGTCGATAATGTAGACATCTCCGGTGTCGTCTGTATGCTGTTTGCTCCTATTCAGCTCTGCTGACATCCCAAATACACTTTAGGGCTGAGCTGCCGAACGTGTTCCTGGTTATTCCAAACGCGGACTGAACAAGATCCAAGAAGAAATGCAACTGAAAGAACCAAACCGGTGTATGAGCAGGCAAAAGAATGAACAGACAAGATTCACATGTCCAAGTCCGCATATTGTAATGACGGTGTTTTCCTCGGTTTAGTTCTCGGTCTGAACCTCCCGAGCTAGCGTTCTCACCAGAATCAACTACATATGGTGCACACGGTCTACTAACACCCAAAACAAGGACAAGAACAGTTATACAGCGCGTCGCATACATAGTGTACACCGCGATTGCATTCTGGAAATTCTGGTGCCTTGTGGGTGCGCTACTGACAACTAGCATTGGGCCAATACTGGGTCACGACTGGCTGTTGGGCCCAGGCTTTCGACCAATCGGAGCTCGCCTTAATGCCGGACCAGCAAGCGGCTCGAACTCTTGGCAAATCTTCTGCGGGATTGGCTTCTCGGCAGTAGCAGCGTCTAACTGCGAGCAGCAAAGCGGTACCGGGGTGGAATCCCGCCCGACACATCTAACTCAACAGGTGAAAAGCGCAACTTAACCTGTGGTCAACTATACAAAGCTCATTACGTGTAAGGTGGGTGCGTTCAGAGTATCACTTATGTGTACAGCAACTTCCGACTGGCAATGCCGGTTCGAAAAACTCATCAACGAGAGAGAACCTCCTCACTCTTGCTCTAAATCCGAATAGAAAACGAGGAGAAACAGTTGTCTAAAACGCAGTGAACTCACTTCCAATCGATTCTTAGAGGCTGCATAATGCATGGGACGTTGTCCGGTTGAATTAACTGCATTCACATCGGCCCGGGCCTCTTCGATGAGGAACTTGGCGACTTGCGTGCGGCCAGCAGAAACTGCGATCATTAATGGAGTCCAGTCAGACTGAAAAAGTAACAAAGTAAGTAAGAAAAGACATCAGTTTAGTTATAAAACCGTCAGACAGGCGTTGTTCAGGGGAATGACATCAAACACGTCAAATAACGTCACAAAGCCTTTAACCATTTGTACCCACCTCCGGAGAGGGACGTGGAGAATATCAGTGATATTCACATAAAACTAGGCTGACATACGATCATGTCCGCTGGGGAAAAAGGAAACTGGAAAGCGATTTGCAAACAAATTTGGTTCTGCTAGAGACTCACCCGGAACCCAGCCGGATCTCTCGTTTGTGGTGTTTCCAGACAACTGAATGTGCTGCGTCAGGCCGCCTCAAGTTTCAGTCGCTAAGATATTCGAAATATCGCGATACATGTATATTCGTAATGCATTACTCAAAAGGTTGTCGACGAATTTTCAGCAACCTTATGAGTAGTGCATTACGAATAAACTGGAAAGCATTCAGTGTATCATAAATCCAGTGCGCATGTAGTTCCTCACGCCTTATTAACGAATATCGTCCCGTACTGTAAATAAATGACGTATTGAATTCCTTTCGTATCGCACACTGAGCAACGTGGCATTACCGTTTAGCGCCAATCACCCTTAGTGCCCACAATCGCTGCCCGATAGACGGTATACCAATGGGATCCCCGTCCGGCGCACTTTTAGCAGACGTTTCGTCGGCCCAAATCACCAGTTTGATACATGCGGCATTAAACCGACAACACGTAAAATATCTCGTTTGTGGTAATCCTCAAATGAATATGCGGTACGAAGACCGTCACGTGTTTCAGTTGGTACGATATTTGAAACTTATACTCATAAGGTTAGTGAAACCTTTTCAGCAACACGCGACCGAGTCCGCATTTGTTGTGATTCATAAAGTAGCCCTAAGACACCACTTCATCGACTTCCGTTGGAAAGTGAGAAAGACCGGAAATGCCTTCGAAGAGAATGGAAGTTCTTGTTGGAAACACCTTTGTTCCAAGCAATCCTCATGTGAGAGTAACGTACCCGAAAAATTTCAATCGAAAAGTTTCATGAAACCTCATGGATAGTATGCTACGTCTATCGAATATTGTACCCCCTGCAGTACATTCGGTTGAAAAACTCAACGGATTCTTGCGTCAAAACCGAATTGGCGTATTGAAAGAAAGACTTGCTTTGATACGCTCCGTTTAATTAGGAGATATAGCCCTCAGAGGCCATTGTTCGCCATGAACAAGACGTTCATGGCTGCCTAGTTGGATGTACCGGCCAAAACTCACCCACTGCCTAAAAGACAGTTCAGTTCAGTTCTGTCCAAACTGTTCGTTCCAGATCCATTTAGCTGCAGCTGTGATGTCTGGCGCTGTTGTCCAAAAGAATACGAGATCGCGTCCCACCTTCTCTGTTTCAAAATGATTATGAGCGGGTTGGCTTTTCGAATGCATTTAGTCTACTGTACTCGGTGTGCAAACATTACTCAAAAAGACTTCACAAAAGGATGCCATCAACTGGCAAAATTAGAATTTTTAAACCTGAGGCCGACTGTGGCTAAAGCGGTACCGTTCACTGCGGTAGGAGTGTGAGAATAGCACGGTGTTTCCTCTAGATGATCAGAATTTCTGTATTTGAAAAAGCGGTAATAGTGCTTCTTCCAGAGGAAGGACAGGTTGGAAATGGTCAGTTCCAAAAACCGATGTCTCAACCCATGAGGCGACTGTCGGCATATTATCAAATTCCGTCAAAAAACGAACAGACGTTACTGTGGGCCCAGGAAGGCTGTAAACATCAGCTGTGTGAGACAGCATTGAAAGAAGGACAGTTACGTCTTATTAGCTGCGATGTCTGGCCAGGGCAGCCTACTGCATCATCATCATCATCGACAGTACGACATCAGTGTTCAACACCGATGCTTCACTGCCATAGTTGTGAATGCCATGGTTATACCACGGCTGGGATACTGCCACGGCGCCCACACCTAGACAGGTTAGGGTCCTCAACCAAAGCCTTTGGCTCAAAAGCCTAACCGCAAGGCAGCGGTGTTTGGCAGGAAATGCAAATGCACTCTACCATTTCTACGGAACAAGTCGCCACATGTTCTAACCCCCAACCTGGAGGGCCAAGGGACTGTGTTCGTCAGACCTCTAACCATTGACCAACTTAGTATGAGAGACTGTGTGAGTGTCACGGGGACATGCTCCAGCATAGCTCAATGGACCGCTGAGGTGCACAAGCCGTCACACCACGGTAAGGTCCAGTCTCTTTGTGACAGCCTACTGCAACTAATTGATGACGCTACTACAGCATCGGCTTCGGGGAGAGGGTCCTCCACAAACAGCCTAATAACCGTTACCTAGCGGTTCGGACTTTCGAGTCAGGTTAATCGTCCCACTGCATTGTGAGGTACACTTTCAGAGCGAAAACTCACACCAAAGAACCTTAACCAAACCACTTTCTTCGGTCCGGCAACCAGGGAATACGAATCGCTCTTACAGCTCTTCGTTCACCGACCCGCTCTCACAGCCCTCTCAACTAAGCTCTCCAGACTTAGTTCGCTGTCAATCACTTGACTACTCAGCCCGTTTCCAAACTTCTCCCTCTCTGACAAATTCACAGGATGTGCACTACATTGTGGCTTTTAATATCCGCAGTCTGTGTCAAACTGGTCAGCAGGTATGTCTTTATCGCACTGGACACCTGGTTTCGGTCAGCATCAATGGCAGTGGTTTTCCTAAGTTATAGACTTTTTCAGTCACAAGATGTGGACAAACCTTTAACACAAACGTTAACACCATGAAAACCAACCCTGGATTCATTAGGGCCATGTGGCCAACCAGCTAGCTTCGACACAAGATTGTCGCTCGGTTTGGAGCACCCGCACAACTACGACATTGTGCGGGTACGTACATCTATTCGCTGCCCTTCTGGAAAATGCCAGCTGATACATGACCATTCAGTGGACCACGTGTAAAACGTCTCTGTAGGCCAACACCATCGGGTTGAGTTGACTGAAAAGCTTTCAATCCCAATGAACACTAGGTCTCGTCACCATCTTTGGTCTCACTGACACCATGGAAACCATAAAAGCGACAAACTTCCGCGAGGGTTTACGCGGTACCCCCTTCCTTGGATGAACAGGGAAGGGTTGGAAAATGGAGAGGGCATTTGTAACAGGAAAGTCTCACTCCATTCTAACTAATCCGTTCAACTCGTCCGAGGAGTGCGGATGTTAGCGAGATTTCTGACGGAGATGAGACCCCAAACCATCCA